>NC_081350.1:11062993-11158564 GCF_029784015.1 Lycium ferocissimum
CCAATTTCACGAGCTTTTCCCTTTATAATGTCATCCCCAAGGATGATGTAACGAAAGAGATGAGGTAATGATGTTGATGATATTTATGGACTTTTATGTATACGTGTCTAAGTATGTATGGACTATTATGTAACACCGAGCTTATACGGGCGGGTATGATACCTATCACGCGCACACCACCGCCTGGGTACGAAGGGATAACACCGAGCCTTGGTAGGGCCGTGTATGTGTAACATCGAGCCTTGTCATGGCCGAGCTATGTAAAACACCGAACCTTCATGGCCGTATGATAAATAATTACATACATATATATATATATATATATATATATATATATATATATATATATATATATATATATATATATGTATGTATATATGTATACATGAGTAAGCATTAGAAATGGAAGGTCCCTATGAGAGACAAGTAAGTAAATATGATGATGGCCACTAGAGGTACAAATGGCTCTATTACCTCCTGATTCTTCTATCTTATGCTATTTCTTATGCTCCTACTATGATTTTGACTATGCTTTACATACTCAGTACATTATTTGTACCGACGTCCTTTTATTTGTGGACGCTGCGCCATGCCCGCAGGTGGACAGGGAGACAGGCTTGATCCATAGATTTCTTGTTCGTGACCGCAGGAGCTACATTTCATCGGGGGCTACGGCATTTGTTGGTATCATTCTTTTGTGTACATACATATGGGCACGGCGGGGTCCTGTCCTGCTTACATGTGTTACATACTCTCTTTAGAGGCTCGTAGACAGTTGTGTATGGTTAGACAGGGGCACCACGTTCACATCCAGGTTTTGGGAGTGTTTAAAGGAGTTCGGGTACGGTTAGATCTTCAAGACGACTTTCTTCCATCCTTAGACTAACGGCAAATCGAGCGGACTATTGTGTTACCTGGGAGGATATGCTTCGTGCGTGTGTGATAGATTTCGTGGGCATTGGGATCGGCTCTTGCCCAGCCGAATTTGCTTACAATAATATCTATCACTCAAGTATTGATACGCTCCGTTTTGCGTTGTATGGGAGAGTGTAGCCCTAAATCGGGGTGGTTCGATGGGTTTGAGGTGAGGTCTTGGGACCGATCTTCTAAGAGAGTCCCTAGAGAAGGCGAAGGTAATTCAAGCCAAGTGGCCACAGTATGCAGAATAGGCAGAAGGAGTATGCGGACCGCAAGGTCCGAGATCTTGAGTTTGAGGAGGGGGAGCAAGTGCTATTAAAGGTCTCACCCATGAAGGGTGTGATGAGGTTTGGAAAGAAGGGCAAGCTTAGCCCAAGGTTTATTGGTCCGTTTGAGATTCTTAAACGTGTGGGGGAGGTGGCTTACAAGTTGGCTTTACCTCGGGCTTATCAGGCGTTCATCCGGTGTTCCATGTGTCGATGTTGAAGAGGTACCACGGTGATGGTTCCTATATCATCCATTGGGATTCGGTGATTTGTTGTGTTTGTTTGTGGTTGACTTGTTGTGATGTATTGATATTCGTGTATGATTGACTGGCTTGTTTATTTTAGTGATTTTATAAGATATGCATGATACTAATCTTAGTCGGCCTATGATGCATACCGGTACATAGTGTTTGTACTAATACTACCTTGCTGCATTCTTTGAGTGCAGATCTTAATATAGAGACCGTTACTCGTCCTCACATATAGCGTGGAGGATATTGGTTTTACGCATTTTGGGGTGAGCTCATTGTCATGCCAAGTCACCCAAAGATCTTCTACTTATGATGTCTTTTCTTATTCTGGGCATTATGGATATTTATTAGACAGATTTCAGTTCTTAGACTTGTTTTTGTCTTAGAGTCCTGTACGATGACTTTCGGATTTTGGGGAATTTGTAACAGTTAGACTTCCGCACTTGTTTCAGTATTTTATGGCTTGACCTACTCAGTTTATTTGATGTGTGAATGAGTATAATCGTTTGACTTGTTTAATATAAAATCAGACTTGAATGAATAAAGATCTTGTGTGTTGGTTCGTCCACTAGGATTTAGTTGGGTGCCAGTCATGGCAGGTTGGGTCGTGACAGTATGTGATCTCATCAGGTTCGGGTAACATTTCACATATGTATTTCTTGCCCGTAGTAACTTGAAGATATTTAATCTTTCAATCATTTGTAGTCTCAATATGATAACCAATTTTATTACTAGTAAACTTCCGGTTTACTGCAATTTGATGTTCCGATCGTCAGAATTATGATCTAGGATGAATGGTGCTATCATATATAAGATATTCAAGAGACTTCAATTTATAAACCATAATCATATATTATTTGGACACTGCTGGTGTCATGATACTTGTAGATAAACAATTAGCTCTTCTGGAACCCTTGATCGTTAGTTTCTACTACCAAATATATTTTAGATACTTCTGGTATCACGAAAGAAAAACTACTGATGTCATGAAAGAAAACAGTTATCAAATGGTATACGAAAAGTAAATGTTAAGCTCTAAACTTCAGTATTTCAAATATCTCCTTCAAGGAGATTAGCCATTAACATCTGAATATTTTGTATCAAAGCGGCAATCACATATAAATCACATCCTTCAGGAAGGGATACATTAATATTTATTTCCTTCAAGGAAATTAATAACAACTAACCATAATGTATCAATGTGGTTATAATAGAAAGCACTTTACTCTGCTTCCTTTTTTATGAGGGTTGTGCGTCCACCAAACAGTATGGGCGGCTTGGTTGTGTACCGGTTCCCTTATACAATGCAGTACAAGAATCAACACAAGATTTTTACGTGGAAAACTCCTTGCTCAACGGATTAAAAATCACGACCTACCCCAGTAGGATTTCAACTCCACTAACCGAGCAGCTCAGGTTACAATTCTATTGCAAGCTAGAAGTTAACTCCTATAACCGCTCACCCTTACAGTAACACTTATGCAACCCTCACACTTGACTACCCCTAGCCAAACACACTAATACACCTAGACTCACCCAGCCTAGTGTGCCACTCAAAGGCACTCTTTGAGAATTCACCACAGTGACTAACTCTAGCCACACACTAATACAACTAAGTTAACTCTAGCCTAGTGTACCACACAAGAGCTTGTGGAAGCAACCTTGAGAATTTAGAACACCTACAAATAGCTTCTTTTTATGGAAGATTAGGTCTACAATTTAACCACAAAAGAACAAATACTCAACAATCTATGGACCTAAAATATCTTCAGTTCTTGACCTAGTCCTTCGGGTTGCTATGGCTCTGTTCTTGAGGAACACCTTGAAAGGTGGAGACGTGCAATTTGGAAGGAGCAATTTTCGAACTGTGCAAGACTAAGTCTTTTCTTGGAAGATGATGCCTTTATATGCATAGAGAGAGAGAGAGAGAGAGAGAGTAGAGATGACCACTCATGAAATCTGGATAGTTAATCAATTGGCCTTGCTGAGGTACTGTTGTACAGCTGCATTGTACTTTTCAGCAGCACGCTTTACAGCTGTGGATTTGGACTTTCAGCTTCAGTGACCAGGACCTTTATCTGGAGGAACCTGGTTCCTCATCTGTTCTTCGAACAAGTTGTAAGTACTGGATACACTGTTAGTATCTCTACAGCTGCATTGTTGGTTGAGCATGTTGTACACCTGATTCCATCTGGTCCTTCTGAATTAACATATCTGGTGTCTCATATATGAGCAAATCCTACAGGCATCTGATCCTTCAAGGAGCATGTTAGAAAAGCAACATATGAGATATCATAAGGTTAACCAAGTTCAGACAGGTGAGCCTAATTGTATCTGGTTCCTTAGGGTTTGTCATGTCATCAAAACATATCATTTCTTATCAATTTTGCTTTAAAATGATACTTTAATAAAATTATTCAAGATGTTTCTACGGACGACAGGTATGAGTTGCAATGCCTTAGTTTCAAACTACAAAAATAACATGTATATCCCATTTATTTTATCTCTCCAGGAGTGGTATTTCTTCATTCACTGCAGGGATTGAAACATGATTATTCAAATGAACTTGAAATACGATGTTCATCAATAGCTCTTTATTTTGCTCAAGCACAAGAAGACATTGCTTCAGAATTTCTCAGATATTTTACTAATTCTTTCTGCTTTAGGGGTAAAGTTTAAAGTTTTACTACTTCAGGAGTAAGATTTTAAAGTTTACTACTTCGAGAATAAATATCAAAGTCTTACTACTCCAGGAGTAAATTTTAAAGTTCTGCTATTTCAGGAGTAGAATTCATAGTTGCACTACTTCGGAAGTAAAATTCAGAATATTTACTATTTCGGGAGTAGACTCCAAAGCTCTACTACTTCAGGAGTAGATTTCATAGCTATACTACGTCGGGAGTTGAGTTCAAAGTTCTACTACTTCGGGAATAGAGTTCAAAGTACTACTACTTCAGGAGTAGGATCCAGAGTTTTGCTACTTCGGGAGCAATTTCTGGGTTTACTACTTTGGGAGTAAAACATAAAATATTCATAATATTTCATCTTAATTACTCTACCTCTTCTGTAGATGAGTCGTGATATTTTCACAACCAAATACACGTCCGTATTCATAAGCTTACTACACACTGTCACATTTACTTGTGGAATGGATCCATATTTGTAACATTTATCAAAAATTCTCATTCTTCAGGAATGGAACATAATTATCTGAACGTGTCTTAAGCATATCAAATTGTGATATCTTCTAACATCTTTTAAGATATTGCTACTTCAGGAGCAAATCGAGGCATACATATGATGTAGATAATTCTTCTCTAACACGTTTTTAATTGTAGCCACAACAATACATAGAAAATATTGTCACTTCTGGTGATCATATATTTCTCGCAAATTCTCATACCCATTAAGGGATTCGAAATTAACATCATAATCCTCTTAACATTATTGTTCTTCAAGAACAAATTTGAGACATAAATAGTTCAAAATCAATGTGGTTCCAATAGATCAAACGAAACCAACGAGTTGTATTTTCAATAGCAAACCCGTGATAGCCATATCTATTCTTTGTGGGCTATCCTTATCATTAGCCATAAGCTATTGCCACAAAAATAATATAGTCACAACGCAATTTATGAAATAAAATAAGCGTAGAATTCACACCTGAATTTAGATGAAACTACACAAAGAAGCTGACGGGAAGGCTTTACATGGATCCACAGTTAACTTATTTAAGTATATAAAAAACATAGTTGATATAGGATCCTATATTTGTAGTACAACCTTATTTTTCAAAGTATCAAATAATCATTTTGCTTAGTACTATTGTGATTTGTATTTTAGAATTGATAGAAAAGTGACATAATGGTTATCACAGCCACTAAATTTGTCATGACATCCTTTTCCATTGAGCCATAAAAGAAGTGTCTTTTTCTCACGGTTGGTAGTGGCCTCAAAGAACCGGTAGAAAACCGACTGGATAATTCATTCTGCTTCTTGTTAATCCGAAGCTTCTTTGCTAATATCATGACATCTTGTAACTAATTGCACCTGAAATAGAAAATTAAACTCAAAATGGCAGAGTCTCGTACTGATAACATGTTATGAAATAATAATGAAAGTACACAACAATAAAAAAATATAGCCAAAGAAGTTGGGGAAGAGAGATTTTATTGATCTTTCAATTGATGTACAAATGAACTGAATTGACTTCTTATTTATAGAAGAAAGGAAGCTGCTACCAGGCTTTTCAAGAAGTTGTTGCAAGGCTTTTCAGAAGCTGCTGGCAAGCTGCCTACTTGAGCTACTTGCAAGCTACCTGCTTGAGCTATTCGCAAGCTGTTTGCTTGATTGTAAGCTTATCCAGATGACTGTATATTTGAATGGACATTCACAATATGGTGTATTTATAACAAACATAAATTTTTACCGCTTATTTCGCTTATTAGGAACTCTCTTTGTATATTTACTAAGACCCTCCCCACGACGACTTCATATTTTTTCACTCGGCATCAGAGAACCAAGATTAGAATTAGTATATTGAATTTTATTTTATGTCAGAAAAGTATAAAATCATTACACTTAAATAGATTACTTTTGATGAAAAATATCATCTTCCCTAGTAGACATATCACATTAAACATCAAAATATACTGTGGGTGGCCATTTCAACCTAAGAATATGTAACCTTGTTAACGCACTCCAAATTTAGCGAGTTGTGTTACAAACTAAAAATAGATGAGTCAAAATGGGTTGAATCCATATTGATCCATCAACTAATTGGGTTGTAAAAGGTTGAAATGGTGTAACCCAACTGGTTTAATGATAAACCAAACCTAACGGGTTGACAAAGACTTAAGATATCAGCAATTAATAGTTAAGGTGGTTAAACTACTCAATGTCGTTATTGTTTATTTCTCAATTATGATATTTCTAACTGAGATTACATAAGGTCGATTGATTTTAAATTTACAGAGAAAGTAGGGGGAGTTGGCCAAAACGCCATATTGAAAAGTTATTTGTCAAAAGGCTACAAGTGTTCAAAAATTGGTGCTTTGGCCACCATTTATGACGTCAGCATGTCAGAGATGGGTTGTGTCAAACCCCAGCCGCAAAGTTTTGAAAACTATACTTTGGCCCCTACAGCCCCAACATTTTTATTACCTAAAATAGAAATAAAAAACAAAATATTTCCCTCCAAAAGCTCCCGTTTTTGCCGTTTTCAGACCATTTTTTCAGCAAAAATTTCGGCTTTTCACCGGATAATCAGTCCCCAATGATGAAAAGCTTCCATAGTTCAGCCATTGTAAGTAAAATCTGGTAGAAATCATTGAGAAGGAGCTTTCCTCATTGTTGTAAAAGCTCACTTTCCCGGCGAAAATTCCGACCTCATTCCAGCATTCCATCAATTCTCCATTCAAATACCTCAGTTCGCAACTGGTAAGAGCTTTATCCCTGTTCTTTTTGGTTTTGTATTTGGTACAGATCTCCGGTCAGTAATAGACCACAGTTATCAATGAGTCATCGACCAGACATAGACCAAAGTCTTAGTCTATTATAGATTTTATTGTGGCGTTGACTGCAAAATATATTATAGTAGGTGGTGATTATATGGGTGAATGGGAGGAGACCCCAAAATGTTGGAATTGGAATTCTGTGAGCAAGGTGACAGTGCCGATTGACGTGCGTCGCAATGGTACGTATAATGATTTGGTTATGAGTATAATGGAAAGCGGCCAGGAGTTAAATTGTGAGCCTAGCGAATTGCGCATTAGTTATATGATTAATTCTTTGCCCACTAGGGGAAAAACCCATCCTTCTTTCATAACGAATGATAGGCAGATGGTATTGTACATGCTTGATGTTGCTGCTGCTAGTTCTAGGCCTGTTTTAAGAATAAATATTGTTGAGAGATCTTAAGTTGTTTCTACATCAACAGCACCATCCCCACCCGTGCCCACTATAGCCACAGCCGCCAGCCGATGAAGCTTCAATACAACATAAGAGCATGGGTGATCATTTTATGGATATGGATGATTCTTATAGTGATGACGAAGAATGTGATGGAGATGATGAGAGTGATGGGTAGCCACTAAGTGGTTCACAAAGCAACCACAACTTCAATAATGGAACCGGTTTTTACTATGGGCAAATATTTGAGAACAAAGAGTGTTTAAAGGTTTTATTGAAGAAAGCTGCAATAAAGACCCCATTTTTTTTTAACCAAACAAGAGTAACAACAAATATTATAAGGTGGAATGAACCTCTCCTAATTGTGGTTGGATGTTGGGGGCCAATAAGTAGGACAACTTGGATAGGTTTCGCAGTTACAAGTGCATTGGTGGTCACACTTGAGGGGTTGAAGGGGTTGAACACGTTACGAGCACTTATAAGCATGCCTTTGCAGTTGTCCTTGCATCAGTATTGATGAATGACTATATTGACAACCCTTGCATCAGTCTTGATGAATGACTATATTGACAACAAAGGGCCAACGACAAAGGAAATCTAGAGGACAATTTTCAGGTAGTTTCATTTTAAACCAAGCTATTGGTAGTGTTAAAAGGCAGATGTAACGGCTAACTACATGGTTAGGGGGACACCGGATCATGGGTATGCTTTCTTATCGGCTTATTCATACATGGTTGAAAATCTAAATTCAGGTTCCAGAATTTGCATTAGTCTTGATGATGCGGACAATTTAAAATATTACTTTGTATCTTACTGAGCTTGCATTCGAGGATATAAACACATGCGAAAGATTATTGCCGTTGACGGTACACATTTATACGACAAGTATGAGATTGTGTTTTTGTTCGGCGTCGCACAGAATACTAAGAATCATATCTATCCAATTGCTATTAGCGTGGTGGACAAGAAGGGTGATGAATCTTGGACCTATTTCTTCGAGTAGCTGAGGTATATAATCGTTGATGAACCAGACTTGTGCATCATCTTTGATAGGCACAGGAGCATAGCCAACAGTGTTTCCAGATTGAGCATGGTCATCGTGGACTATACATGAAGTATCTTGGTGATAACCTTCAAAACAAATTCCAGTGTAGAGATTCTCTTCATGTATACTATGATGCAGCAAAGCATATGGTTGCCAGGAGTTCAATGAACATTTTTAGCAATTAAGGGATAAATGTCCTGAAGCTACTAATTGCCTCGAGTTTGATATTAGATTTGACAAGTGGAGCAGGGCATATTTTCCAGTAAGTAGGTACGATATGCTGACCACAAACATTGTTGAGTCGCTATACTCAATGTTGAGGGATGAAAAAGAGTACCCTGTGATTGCTTTATTCACTTCCATTTCTAGGTGGTTTGCTGAAATTTTCAAGAAGAGACGTTCAGATATCAGCGGTTCAATCAATTAATTTGTGCCTTCAGCTAAAAGCACGCTAAGGGAAAAGATGAATGAGGCTGACTCCTTGTTTGTCAATAATTTAAATGGGGATGCCCACGAGTTCACCGTAGTTGGCAGTGGCCTAACTACCAAAGTCAATCTACTGAACAAAAAATGTACTTGTAAAGAGTATGACTTGGTGAAATTACCATGCGCTCACATGATGGCAGCCTTGATATTAAAGTACATACTTGATTATGATTCAAGCATCTATGAGTATTCCTCGCCCATGTATAAAGTTCAGTCTTACATTCTTACATTTAGTGAAACTATTAATGTAGTCCCTCCAGAATCAGAATGGGAAGTCCTACAGAAGTACGCAAACATGTGTATTCCTCCACCCCTTTACAACCCCAAACTTAAAAGGAAGAGAGTGATGCATATCCCTAGCATCGCGGAATCTTTCAAGTCCAAGGGAATTAGCAAAGGGAAGAGAAACAAGTGCTCGATTTACAAGGGGGCTGGTCACAAGAAAACAACGTGTCGATATTTGAGAGAGCATCCCACTTGATTTTTTTTAATTTGAATGTATTTTTATTGTGTTAGTTCTATAAACTGAATGCAAGTTCAATATTAATCAACTTTGTTTTAGCCTATCATAGACTACATGTTGGTTTATCGTATACTAATCCGTTGGTCTATAATAGGTCATAGTTAGGAAATTAATCTTCCTTTAGGAGATCTATACTCCCCAATTAAAACCCTTATCATGCAGAACTGAATAGCGTAATGATTAACTTTTCAGAATACTGCGTGTTTCACGTCTAATCACACTGATAAAATACAAATTTAAACGACACCTCCATGCCCAAAGCCACGTGTCTCTTAGCCATTGGGCGACGGTTCACTTGCAAACAGTCTTTATATCTTCTTCAGTCCTTATTTCCTCCATTTCAAATAAACTCAAGCCCATAGAAATTCAAGATCATTCATCTCCAAAATGCCTAGAAGAATCCCCATTCCTAGGCACTCATGCCTAGAAACTCCATCACCAAACATTCTTCTACTACGAATGACTTCGAATGGCTCTTTAGGGGCTGGGAGAGGACAGGGAGAAATCGACAAGGTCTCTTCGCGCAGATTGAGCGACTTCTGCGTGTTCTCTTGCAGCTGAAGGATATCCACCCAGATGCCCTCGTAACACCCCCACCCCCTCCCCCCGCAACCCCCTAGTTTAGTTTAGTTATGTAGTTTTAGTTTTTATGTATATTTTCATTTTGTTGTAAATTTTTTGCAAAGCTTTCATTGGTGATAGTTGTAGATGGCTTGACTTTTGGGCTTTCATATATGAAAGCTTTTAGATGTTTTTGCTGTTTTGGTTGGGGGTTGAAATGAAATGAAATATATGGTTGATGTTCATATTTCTTGTGTTGTGTTTTATTTATGTCCTTTTGTGATTTTTGCATTTATTTTCTAACCGTAGAAATAAAGCTAAGTGTGATGGGTCTATTAATAGACATAACTGATAATAAACGACTATGATTTATAATTACACATTGACACGATCTATGATGGACCTTTAAGGTTGATTATAAACCACGAGAATAACGGTGACTATTGAAATGAGAAGCCTGCTAAATTTGCACAAGTCCAACATACTTGAAAAAAAAAAAAAAAAAAAAAAGAACCCCAAACCCCAAATCTAAAAAAGTTTTATAGAAAATTAAAAAAAGTAAAAAAAAAAAAAAAAAAAAAAAAGAGCCTAAAATAAAAAATAAAAAAAAGACTTGATATTATTTAAACATTATAATAACACTAATACATCATATGAGATTATCCATCCATTAGACACATGATCAAAATAGTTTTAGGACACCTGATGGTCCTTAAATCACTAATATCTAAAAAGCCTAAAATAAAATAAATACAAAGATATGATACTATCTAAACATTGTATTAATAATTTAATACATCATATGAGAGTCCCCACCTATTAGACACATGATCAAAAGATCTTAAGCACAAGTATTATTGTCCTTAGAACAAGGTTGTGCTTTGAAAACAATAACTTATTGTCAGACTAATTGGATAGTAATGATATGATTACCATTACTTGTGCTTAAACTCTTAGGATCATGTTCTAATTGGTGGGAACTTTCATATGATGTATTAAAGTGTTATTATAATTTTTAAATAGTAGCAAGTCTTTTTTTGTGTGGCTTTTTTAGACTAATATTAGTGATTTAAGGACCATTAGGTGTCCTAAACTATTTTGATCATGTGTCTAATAGATGGGGACTCTCATATGATGTATTAAAGTGTTATTATAATGTTTAAATAGTATCAAGTATTTTTATTTATTTTTTACTTTTTTAGACTAATATTAGTGATTTAAGGACCATTAGGTGTCCTAAAACTATTTTGATCATGCGTCTAATGGATGGGGACTCTCATATGATGTATTAAAGTGTTATTATAATGTTTAAATAGTATCAAGTCTTTTAGTTTATTTTTGGCTTTTTTTTTATTTTTTTATTTTTTTTTCCCCACCCATTTAGGAGGATTTATAGTGTTTCCACACTTCCCCTCCAGTGTGACTCGAACCCAGGACCTACCGGTCGTGGGTGGAGGTGCTTTACCACTGAGCCATCCCTCACTTGTCTTTTTTTTTTTGGCTTTTTTTAGATTTGGGGTTTGGAGTTCTTTTTTTTTTTTTTTTTGGTTTGTTGGACTCGTGCAAATTTAGCAGGCTTCTCGTTCCAATAGTCACCTTTATTCCCATGGTTTATAATCAACCTTAACGATCCATCATAGATCGTGTCAATGAGTAATTATAGATCATAGTCGTTTATTATCAGTTATGTCTATTAATAGACCCAGCACACTTAGCTTTATTTCGACTGTCAAGCCACGTATTTTTTACAACGGTAATAAAATAAAATATTCTTAAATTTACAACGGTAACAATACATCGTTCCCTATATAAAATCGACTCAAAATTCAAACTCTTCCATTTCCTCTTTTATTGATCAAACACCTCCATAGTCTCTTTTCTTGATCAAACTCTACCATTATCTTTTTTCTTGATCAAAACACCCAAAATGTTTCAGCTATCTAAAACATCTCAACCACAAGATCCTGACATTTGTTTCTGCGGTGAATACACTGTCTTTAAGGCATCACGCACCCCAAAGAATTCAGGTCGCAGATTCTTTAATTGTGCAGGTTGAGCTGTGAGTTTCTAATTCCTAATGTATGCGTTTTTTATGTGGTTTCAGTTTAAAAACCGCCAATTGATTGTTGTTTGTTTCAGGAATATGGAGGCTACGATTATTTCAGGTTTATTGATCCACACCCCAACAAAATACTAAAAAAATCTCAAATGAGTCCAGGACCTAGCAGGAGCCGAGGTGGACCTGAGACACCAACATCAAAAGGCTTAACCAAATTTAAACTGCAATATAGGCTCAGAGAATCTCTAGAGAACGAGGAATTACTTCAGTCATTGTTTAGAGAATCTGAAGAAAAGAAGAATCACCTGAAAGTTATGTAGGGAGAAACCGAAATTGAGACGAATGAAGTAAAATAGAGGTTAATGGTGGCTGAAGTGAAAGAGAATGGACTAGCGATGCTTTTGCATGGTTTATTAGTGGTGTTTTCTATATGACAATATGTAATAGGGCTGCAGTGGGATTGGGTATTTCATTTTGGCGTATGAATAATTTTGGACAATATGAAGCGGGTTTTATTTATATGAAAAATATATGTGTTTGTCCTCAAGTATTATAACATCTCTATTGAGTTTGTATATAAACTTTATTCACAGTCGATAATAGTATATATAAACTCACAGTCGATAATCAACAATCATCGTAGCAGCTAATAAGGTTTCATGTCACCGATAGATAATTATATTTAGAAATGTTCACTACTTGTAAAAAACAGTCATATTTGAAGACATCCAAGTTCACAATGAAACAACACACTTAGATACATAACAGTCAAATTAATTGTTTGTTAAAACAATCATATTTGAAAACATCCAAAATATTTATGCACATTTGTTGTTGGCTATGCGTCCACCAAATAATGTATGAGGGACCTGGTTATGTACCAGTTCCCTTATGCAGTGCAGTAAGTAAAGGAGGCACGATTTTACCATGGAAAACTCCTTGCTAAAAGGATTATAAACCGTGACCTACCCCAGTAGGATTTCAACTCCACTACACGAGCAACTTCAAGTTACAACTCTATCGTAAGCTAGGAACTAACTCACATAATCCCTCACCCTTACAATAATGCTTTTGCAACCTAGGAACTAACCCTTGTAGTCCCTCCACACTTGTAATGCTCCAATTGCAAGCACCTCCACTTGAGTAACTCTAGCTAAGGAAACTAATACACCTAGACTAACTCTAGCCTAGTGTACCACTCAACGTTCTTGTGAAGACGCTCTTCCAACAAGAAACCTTTGAGAATCCAACTAATATAACTAAGGTAACTCTAGCCTAATGTACCACTCAAGGGCATGTGGAAGCAAACTTGAAACTTTAAGACACCTACACGCAGCTTCCTTTTTGGGAAGAGTAGGTTTACAATTTTAGCACAAATGACAAAGCTCAACAGCTTGAGAACTTGAAGCATCTTCCTTTGTAATGAGCGAGCCCTTTAATCTATTGTAGCTTTGTCTTTGATGGTACTTGAATAACCTTGTGACGGCTAAGCTTTTGTTGTGAATTTAGGCTTCTCAAGACACTCAATATGTTACCATTATGTTGTATATATAGTGGCAGCATGTGGGATGGATAGAGACCACTCATTCATTTTGACCTAAAGCATGGGCCAACTCATAGCTGTACTTGTGTGCAGCAAGTGGCTCGGCTTTACAGCTGTTCTCTACTGACAGTGCAAGGTGCACAGAGAGCAGATTACAGACCAGGTCTCTATCTGGTTCTAAAATAGTTTGACAATTATCAAAACAAGAATGCACTTGGAACTATCAACATCCAAATTCAAAAGTCAACAACACAATTATATACAAAGGTTCAATGATCTAACCTTCACATAAATTAATCAAAAACAGTCAAAATTAATTGTTTGTTAAAATTGTCAGACATTAGTTTTGATTGTTTGTCATCATTCACCACAACCATTCAGCAAAAACTTAATTGTTTGTTACAACCCAAATAACCAAATTAGTGGTTTGCAGAACCATTAATCTGGGCGAGGACGACCAACACAACTTTTTCAGAGTTAAACTCAACATCAGCTTGACTTGTCTCACTAGCATTCTTCTCATTAACCTGAGCAGGTACATCTGCTACTTCTCAGCTTGAGCAGCTGGCATAGGGAGCTAAACCTTCTCGACATCAACCTTCTCAAGTTTCTCAACTTTAAAAGCTGGCCTAGGGACCTCAATGTTACACCTAAAAAAATTTCGCGTTGTTGCGTCGTAAGTAAACTAACATAATCCCGGAGAGGTCATGGAACCCTTATAAGGTTAAGGAAGACTTCTAACAAGTGCTAAACAAGTGTCTAAAGGATTCAAGATCAAGTGAATCGAAGAAATTAAGTCTGTCGAAAATTTGGGAAAAGTTGGCAGAATTTTGGATAGAAAATTTTGGCCCAACTTGAGAGAGGATATCTCCTAGAATACAAGGAGTTATGGAATGCATAACCTATGTAAATTCAAGTTCAACGAGTCTTATTTCCAATACAACTGACAGATCTTGATTCTGAGAAGTACGGAATAGAAGTACGAAACATTCTTTGAAGTGTGTCCCGCGCTTATTGACCGCACTTCACCCAAATTTTTCAGAAAGTTGGATTTTGACCTTCCCAAGTACGGGCTGAAAGTACGGCCCGTATTTTGAAGTACAGCCCCACTTTTTGCCTGTACTTTGCCAGAAAATTCTAGAAACTTTAAAGTCGGTGGACATCTTTGTTTTGGCCTATAAAATAATTTCCCCACGACTTGAGGTCATTTTTCTTCATCAAAACAAAACCTTAGTGACCTCCTAATCTCTCTCAAACATCCATAAACATCCCAAATCAAATCAAGAAGAGATCGAGCCATAAAATCCTTAACTAATTCCTAGAAAGTGATTGTTCTTGGCTCTACTTGGAGTTGTGGAGAGTTTGGTCTTGAAACAAGTTGTGTAAGTTGAAGTTCTTCAAATATAAGGTATGTTCTTCATCTTGTTTCTTATGTTGAGTTGATTTGAGGGTTTAGCAAGCCTTAAAGATGAAGAGAATTATGGTAGAAAGGTCATAAGATGTTATGTTGAAATTATTGTCTATGAATTGAATTTGTAAGGAAGTTTTTGGATGGATTTGAGTTTAGTTTGAATATAATCTCATGTCTATGGTGTTGTTGATGTTGTTAATGAAGTTTGGGAGCTATTTTGAAATTTAATGGAAGTAAGTGATATAGGGGAGATGCTGCCCAAATTTCGTTAGCTCACCTAATAGTCTAGTTTGATCTTATAGGCGTTTCAATGACTTAAACTTAGTTTGAATCATCTTGAATGTAGATTTACAAACTCGGGAGGATAGGCGAGAAGTAGTAAGGAGACGACGAGGTATGTAAGGATATCCTTTTCTTTCTCTAGGCTATCCCTTTCTTTCTCTCAGCATGATCCTTGTGAACTGAACGTACACATAACGTCAATCCATAATGGTTCCACTCTTAGAGTTAGGGATGAATTACTTGATTCATGTTCCACAATGTATCTTTAGAAAGTTTTTCTTCAGATTTAGTATAAGCGTTAGAGTTACTTGTACTTCTATCATGTTTTATACTTTGCATTATATATATATACACACACACACACACACACACACATATATATATATATATATGTACAGACCCGAGACCCCTCAGGCGTTATATGCGCATATATTATGTATTATATATGTATGGGGTATGTGGGGAAGGTGACGGCGTTATATATGCATTACCACCTGATCAGCTGGTTATATGATGATACGATGATGATGATAATGATGATGCCGGCCGATACGATATGATGGGATGCCCACAGAGGCATAACAGGCATTATATACGCCTCAGAGGGCTTCAGATGCATAGTAATTATATACGTGATTTACTCTCAGGGGCAGTTCATAGATACAGGTTGCATTCACTTACATTATAGTTTCTTATATCTCTCTTATGTTACTGTCACGCCTTACATACTCAGTACTTTGTCCGTACTGACGTCCTTTTGTTTGTGGATGTTGCGATCATGCCCGCAGGTAGACAGGGAGACTGCACAGATCCTTAGGCTGCCACTTCAGCGTTGGTACAGAAGCACTCCACTCGTTTCGGAGTTGCGATTCAGAGTGGTATCATTCTTTTGTGTGTATATATATGCATGGAGGGGTCCTGTCACGTCCCTATTATGTTATGTACTCTATGTAGAGGCTCGTAGACAGATGTATACAGTTAGATATCTTATGACCTCCTCATTCTATATTTTGTTATATCCTTTGATAGCCTTGTCGGTTTATATATAGGCACAATTGATGATATATATATATATATATATATATATATATATATATATATATATATATATATATATATATAGTTATTTTCATGGCCCACTCGAGATATAACTATGAGATGTACGTTCATATGAGATCTCCTTGGACTCCTTTTCAAACCTACTACGACGCTTCGAGACATGATGAGTATCCTCATCAGAATTCTCCTTGGGCTTCTTTCTCAACTTACTAGGAGACTTCGAGCCATTCTTTGATGTAATCAATACGGTGGCGCCTTCCAATTCAATCACCAATACGGTCGCGCGTTCCAATTCAATCATCAATTTATCTATGATGGGATCATCAACCTCATCATCAAATGCCAAGAAGTCTTTCATGTAGTCTAACTCCAACTCACGCATTACGGTGATGATGTAAAGGTGCACAGCCTACAGATACACAAAACATTAGCATTTAGTTTATATTTTTGCACAAACATTGATAATAGACTGCAAATTTATACTTGTGAAATTCCTGCTCCAATCCTAAATGGATCAATTTCAGTAAATCGCTCCATTTTTGTGGTGTGATATCTAAGAATCCTAGGAATAGGCTGAGGAACCTTATCTGATTTGCCAGCATGCAGTCCAAATATGGGGAAAGCTTCATAAGTCCGGACCTATAATGACACAAATAATCGCTAAGTGTAAAAATAAATAACACGCAATCTATAATCTATTACACCAGTAGTTTATAACATGCACCACGAATGCCCATGGGAGGTCTTAGAGAGCATATGATGACGTCTTCTTATCGGGGGGGTGGGTGGTGCCTGGGAATGTCTACCTTGTCCATCAAGTATTCCAAGGTGAGTTTAAAGGATTCCTTTCGTAATGACCCGTTTTATCGTTACTTTGACATCCAGGATATTCGCGACCTTAATGTTCAATCGCTAACTTGACTGGACCAGTCGTGAGAGTCGCTTGTAAAATATTGAATTTGTGCCACTGGGCCTAGTTATGCCGCTCCAGTGCTGGCGCCACAGCGGCATGAAGCTCTACTGAAGGTAGTTGTAGGATTATTAATAGACCGTCCTATCGGTAGGGCTACCACTGAATCGGTGCCGCCACAGCGACTTTTAGACAGCTATGGTGGTTGACGGGCAGTTATTTCCCTATTTAAAGCCCATTTGTTGACTTGACCTAATATTCATTTTTCCACAATCTGCAGCTGTCACTAAGGGAGAATTTCAGCCCTAGAGACTTAAATGTTGGGAAGGTAACTCTCTAAAACCCCTCATTTAATCCTCCTTTAATTCCCCCTTTCTTCTCGTACCATTAGTGATTATGGTAGAATACAAAATGAGGGTTCTTCCCCAAATCTTATAAGACCCCTTAGGTAAATGTGGTAATGATTGACCCAGAATAATTAGTAACTTCAAGATAGTTATTTTATTGCAAACCTAGACGAAATAGCAAGTTCTAAGCCAAAATCTTCTATTTTCCTAAACGGGTTAATTGTTAGAGGCTAATAATGACTTATGAGAATTAGTACGGTAAGTTTGACCTAGGTAAACCTTGGTTTCCATAAAAGAGATGTAATAGCATAAACTAGAATCTAGATTGAGTATTTTAGAATGACGATTTTACCCCCATAACCCCAAATTCCTCATTTGTTACTTACTCAAATGGATCCATCGTTCCTAGACCTCTCGAATCTACAAGTTCGCTATGAAGATGGAAGATGGAATCCAAGAGGATGTTCGCGCACCTGTTCGGCCCTGAGGTAGGTTACGGCTTCCTTTCCTCGGTAGACTCCGGTTAGACTTACATATACGTGTATTAGATGAAACGGAGAATGCATGTATAGGATTTTTGAGATTGGGATGGAAACCTAGGTTGGTAATGTTATGTGATTTATGTGTTCGGGCTTGTATCCTGTAGACTCTCTAGGTTCATGTGTTGGTGTTTCCTTGCGTAATAGTGCAATCTATGTGACTTAGGAGGCTAGTTATATGGTACTTGTCTTATACGTCCTGTTGACAAGCATTTCATGTATGACGTGCATGATCGAGTCATATGCTTATTGATATTGAATGATAATTTGGTACTAAAGATGATAATCGAGTTAATGGAACACGAAATGATTCTACACTAGATGCTTAGAGGTTGACCTGATAAGTTAGGAAGCGTATTTTATCATATGTTGATGCCGTAAGGAACAAAGGGATGATGTGGTGTTGTTGACTCATCTTGATCTATTTACTTGATTCGTTGACTTATGAGACATTGGTAATTGTGGTTAGTGATATATCATGGATTTGACATATCACTAACCAAAATTACCAATGATATTGCGATACTTACTCGTTTGATACCTAAATGAGAATGGTGATTTATTGTGGCTTATTACATAGCCTTACTGTTGATGTTACTTGTGTGCCATGTGTGGTATTTTTTATGACTACATTGGTTGTAGATATCACATTTCATCATATTCATACGCATTTCCATAATACATTGACATATGCATGGATCTGGTACTGATGATGATATGTGAGAGAGTGTAGCCTCCAAGGTTTCTGCCGGAGAGTGTAAAAGAGAGATGAGTGTTCATTTTTTGAGGTTTCTTGCCAGGAATGATGGAGTGTTCGATGCTCGAGGTCTTTGCCGGGAGCGTGAGAGTGTGCTCGTGATCCAAGGTCATATTTCGGAGCAAGTGGTACATGGACTTCGCGGGTCCCGGATGGGTCGTGATTGTCGAGACGTAGAGTCATTCCGTCCGGTACATGTTGTACAAAGTTACATATGCATTTTATTCATCCTACATACATTATTGCATTGCATTGTATCTTGGTTTCTGTTGATCGTTGTGATATTAATGTGATGTACTAATTTAAATTGATGTATTTGAGACTCGACACAGGTGGGTTTAGTCGCTATAACCAAAGGCCTTGATCTTGAATTACTTATATATTGATACTAGTTGGTCCTGTTGTATATGTTTGGCTTTCTAAATTCGAGATAATAATGAATATCAGAATGACGAAATAACTTCCGGATTCTAAGAGTGAATAGTGCAATGGTAGTTGACTTGTGATACTTGAGCATAATTGTTTACTAGTTGCTAAATGATATAGAAGGTGAGTGAAATGTAGCTAAGTAGAGGAATCCCTAAGGACGAGTTATTGGAATAAGAACTGTATAATTGTTGAGGCGAGTGGTAAGTGATGTGTGTTGTTGACTTATTTTTGTCTACTATGCTTATTTGCAGACTCTGTTACCGTTATGTTCTTCTAATCATTGTCTGCCTATGATGCTTACTAGTACTAGTGTTGTACTGATACTACTCTTGCTACACCCTTTTTGGGGTTTAGAGTTTTTCAGGGTGTGGATTGATTTGAAGTTTTTCGGAAGATACACGGTGCCTATCTAAAAGGTCTCCATCATTCTCATTCTGAGATGGAGACTGAGTCTTAGATTTATAGTTGTATTCAGTATTCCAATATTAGCCGCTCTTGTACTAGTCTAGACCAGGTCTTGGTAAAAGGAGTCAGTGTATTGTTATATTGATGTAAACACTTCCGCTATTTTATTTATATATATATATATATATATATCGGTTTGACTTCCACGTTGATCATAATAGATCTTGAAGATAGTGAATTTCATTCTTTACTTGTTTAGGGATTTGTTTTGGGTTAAGGGTGTTACACCTTGGAATTTCGTGTCGTCTGCATTATAAGTGAACTAACACTAGCCTAAAGTGTACATGAAGCCATTATAAGGTTAAGAAGGGTATTTGATAACTTTAAGTGGGTACCTTAAGTTTTCGGAGTAAAATGAATCGGTGTAAGCAAGTTCGTTGAAGGAATTGGAGTTTGAGTTATGTTTTGGGAAGATTTCGTATCATTTGAGTTATACATTGCTTAACATTTCCTCGAGGGGGATATATAGGGCCCCTTGTATGGTTAACGAAGTTTTATATAATTGCCATGAATGTTCCATAAGGATAGGAGGTCAACGAATTGGAAAGAACGCGTTTTCGCGGAATTCGGAGTTTGCGGCCGCAAACTAAGTTTGTTGTGCAGCAAAATGGCTGCAAACACACCAATTTGGCAGCCCTTACTTCCCAACCTTCTCCCTAAGGATAGTAGGGGAGATCCCGCCGCATATCCAATATGCTGAGCCACATCTCCACTGCAAATTGTTGCGGGGCAGCAATTTTGACACCTTTTAAAATCCCAAAAGATCCCATTTTCATATCAAACCTCCCACACTTATTTCCCCATATTTCTAGAGAGTTCTTGGGAGTTCTTGAAGGTTCCATAACACTCCAAACCTTTCCATAACATCAAGAGAGAAGATCAACATCAAAACATCAAAGGTAATCCATGAAAGGTGATTGTTCTTGTTTCTCTTCAAAGTTGTGATGAACTTGGCCATGAAAGGTGATTGTTCTTGTTTCTCTTCAAAGTTGTGATGAACTTAGCCATGAAAGGAGCTGAGGAAGGTGAATTTCCTCTATTATAAGGTCTGTTCTTCCTGCTATTTACATAGTTGAGTTGATGTAAAGGTTTAATAACTCTTGGAGAGGAAAAGAATTAAAGTGGAAAGTCAGAAAGTGTTGAAGTGAAGAAGATGAATATGAGATGAACTTGAAAAGGGATTTTGGATAAATTTGAGATTTAATTGAATATAACTTCTTAATTATGATATTGTGGATGTTGTTATTGTTGTTTGGGGGTTGTTCTGTAATATGGTGAAAGTTGATAAAATATGGAAGTGCTGCCCAAATTTCATTAGCTCGTTAATTATGCTAGTTTGAACTTAAGGGTGTTTTCAAGACTTAACCTTAGTGTGAATCCTCTTGAATGTAGATTTTACGGACTTTGAAGGAGAACGTTATATAGTTAAGAAGACAAAAAGGTATGTAAGGCTAACCCTTCTTTCTAAAGGCATGATTTCCTTATCGTGAACCTATATATGATATCCACAATATTCCTACTCCTAGAAATGCTAGAAGTTCATGACTTTAAATATTCTTGAGATACCTTGGCAAAAGCTCCTAATAGTGATGGTGATAATGATAATAGTGATGACGATAAAGATGATGGTGATTCAATAATAGAAATCGGGGGTTTATCGACTTTGTGTCACCCCGATAGTGTTGAAATATTTCTGTCAGATACTTATGTATGTTATAAATGTATGAATGCTATGTTGTGACACCGAGCCTATATGGCCAGGTATGATATCTATCGTGCGCGCACCACTGCAGTTGGGTACGAATAACACCGAGCCTTATTATGGCCGGGTACGCATGACACCAAGTCTTGCTATGGCCGAGTACGTATAACACCGAGCCTATATGGACGGGTATGGTATTATTATTTGCATATGTATGAAAATTTTCCTTTAAATAAAGGTTAAGTCCGCATGACAGTCGTCTTAAAAGGTATTCAGAGGTATAGATTGATCTTCGTATCTTATGTTTACTTCATGCTTTTATTTTGTTACCATTCATGCCTTACATACTCAGTACATTATTCGTACTGACGTCCTCTTGTTTGTGGACGTTGCGTTCATGCCCGCAGGTAGGTAGGGAGACAGATCAGATCCTTAGGTGTATCATCGGCTATCTCTCAGGAATGCTTCATTTGCCTCTGAGCTGTAGTCTAGTGGTACCATTCTCTTGTGTATATATGGGCAGGGCGGGGTCCTGTCCCACCTTTATGATATTACATATTCCATGTAGTGGCTCGTAGACAGAGGTATATAGTTAGATGTTATGTAATCTCTTCAGTTCATATTTTGTACATCATTCTGGTACCCTTGCCGGCTTGTACAATTGGGTATAGTTGATGATGTTTTAATGGACGTGCATATATCTATTGAACTCGTGTCTCGTACAGTTTATGGAAAATGTGATTTAGCCATGTCGTCCACTTAGATATGATTCCAAGAAGTATGATTAGATGTGCTCGGTAACGTAGTTCCGAGTGCCCGTCATGGCCCTCTGGTTGGGTCATGACAAAGTGATATCTGAGCAGTTCGTCCTAGGGTGTGTCTACGAGCCGTGTCCAGCAGAGTCTTGTTTATGGGTGTGAAGCGTGCCACACTTATAGACAGGAGGTAGAGGGCATTTAGGAATGATTGACCTTTCCTTCTCATCTTAGATCGTGCTATAGAGCTGAGTTATATGGTGTAAATCTTCAACCCTGACTTCTGTTATTTTGCAGTTTGACGACGACTTCTTCAGAAAGTACTACGGGTGAGTTGAGGATTGTAATGGCGACACGGGGAAGAATAAGTTACTCTTTAGAATAGGACCCAAGTGAGGATGTATCCTTCATTGAGACAGACCCTTCTGAGATCATGTCTTCTATGAAACAGACTCGTCGGAGGCTCAGGATGATTCATAGTTACAGCTATCATCGACTTTGATAGGAGTAGAGGAGCTAGGAAAAGCTCCAGTATTGCTAGTTCCACCTTTGGCCATAGTGGGACAAGGAAGGAAAAGGCCAATGTTAGGGGTTGATTCCCGAGCTTCATATTATGGACCAGCGGAGAGTGCAGAACCTTTCGAAAAATCAAAGAGTTTTCAGCCTGAAAACCCTACCAATCGGGACTTGACGGCATCTTCGAGGCAAGGTTCAAATGAAGATGGTGGTCAGACCGGACAGGTTAGTCTAGTTAGTACAATTGTAAAAATTTCGGGTGGCGGTAAACTACCGATAGGGAGATAGCAGGAAGAAGAATTTTCCCAACCCAAGTTAGAGCGATTCGTGCCATATCAAGGTTCTAGAGCAAGGCCATGGGAAGCTCAAACCCGTCGGAGTTTCAGGATCAGAGCAGCTGGCGATTGAAGATATATTTATCACTTTGATGATAAAATAAAATTAAGCAAGTGTGATTTTGAAATGTTTTATGTTATGCAACAACGATAAATCATATCGCCCCAATGATTATATGAAGGAAAGGAGAAAGAGAAATATTAAAAAGGAACCTTAAGTGAAGTCTGAGGTTAGACGGTGGGTTAAAATTGCCAATGTATTGATAGAACGATAGAAGAAGATATGTTACGGCAATAAGGAAATGGTATAGTAAAGTAGGAAAGGTATGTGTGGGGAACATAGTTCGATAAAGGGATTATATCCATGAAATTTTGAAAAATGGGGGTTAAGAGGAATCAGTTAGATACGAATAACTTGTAAGAAAGAGGAGATAGTACAGTGTGAGGGGATGAGTGGTGACGCGAGGTATAACAAATGTTATAGCAATGTTTATACATCCTTGAGGATGGTATTGAGATATTACATCTAATTTTATTATGATAACTTTTGGAGTATGGCGGATGAGATTTAAAAAGAGAAGTTTGAAGGGATTTTTTGTTGAGTGATAGCAAATGATCGCGGTTATACTGTAAGTGGTTAGCAACCTTAGAAGTGTTTCGTTATTGAGACATCAATATAATTAGATGGGAGTTGTAATTTTCCCTCGAGGTAAGGCGTAAAAAGGATACGCATATGTTTAAATATGGCCCTTGAGTGTCAATGATTTAAGAGTGGAAATAGGTAAAACAGGAATGACGAAAATGGGAAAGAGTATTAGTTATAGGGATGATGATGCTACATATATAAAGGGGATAGGATACGGAATGCCAGATTTTCCAAGAATAGTTATTGTTTGAATGTTAAAAGAAAAGATGTGATCGGTTAGGAAAGGTAAAAGAACGATGTATGCCACTCAATGGGCTAGATGTTGGCAAGGGCCTTCTTATCGCATAGAGTATGTTGACAAGGATGATATACAGATATATAAGGATATATGATATATGAGTTGACTTGCGGGAATGTATAAGACAAAGGTAGGACCAAAGAACAGGACGTTTCCCTCGAAATTTTTCTATTGAGCTAGTAATGTAAGGCTAAATAACCGATGAAGGAAGCGAGAGACATTCTGGAAAAAATTAACTGTAAGATGGAAAGAGAATGGGTTTAGGATGGCTATTTTTGATATAACGTACGCCTTTCATTGACGAGACGAACCTGTAGTCTAAACGAGGCCTGTCAAAGGATGGGCGTTGTTGTAACAAGGAAAAGGAGGACTACTAACAACCAGAGCAGACTTTTGAGAATAGAATTTTATGCTAGATATCATTACCGTAATGGTAGAGGGGAGCAGGTAATAGAAGGAAGATGATTTCTAGAAGGATGATAAGGAAAATTATGAAGATCTCCGCAATAGAAGATTAGACTCATTCAGGCTAATACGTCTGTGAGAATATGTGACCTCTTATATGTGTATGAAACTAACCAGATTCAGAAAATGAACAGTTATGGTTAAGATTATTCACGGGAATTACTGGGAATAAGTACCTGCAAACGTCAAATATAGAGTAGTGGGTTAACCCCTTAAGGGGGGAAGATGAGATGCCAAGTATCAGATCAGAAGTATGCCTTGTTCGAAGATGGAAGGATAATAACAAGAAATTGTAAACTACCTCAAGGGGATATCGCGTTAGCAGGCCGATAAAGTTTAAGGACAAATTGCCGATAAATATAACCAGCCAGTCATATGAATGACTAAATAAAGATTGGGAGATAGCACTTCAAGGAAGGAATTATTCAAAGTTTCAAAATAAGGATGTAATAGGAAGTTCAGTAATGAAAAACAAAGAAGGATTGAGTAAGATGGCACTCTATCTAAGTAATGGACGAAGATGAGAAGTTAAGTGAAATAATTATTGCGAGCTAAGAGTGTGGATACAAAGTTTAGCATCACAATACGGTTGGGGAAGTATTGTATAGGGAAAGTCTCAAAAGAAAAACATTCGAGTTAGAATCTAGTAACGTCTTTGTTGAAGAAATGATGTGGAGTTAACGATAGAAGAAGGTTGAAGTGAGAATGAATTAGCCGATACTTGACGATAACAGCTTATGATGAAAGAAAATAAAAGTGATTGATTAAGATTATATGGAAGCGAAAGCTTATGATGGTATGAGAACTCCAGGTATAAAATATTCAGGATGTGAGAGAATTCAATTAGCGTTACAAGCCAATGGAAGGAACCAAAATAAGGAGTTAAAGGCTAGTAGCGTCAGTACAGAGGATAATAAGGAGTAAGTTCGTGTAAGACAACTTTATGGCATTAAGATGAATAAGGATGGATCTAGAACAGAAAGTGATACAATTATTCAAGGGAATAGCGGAAGGATATAGAAGCACATACCGCAGAGATGATAAAGGTATATGAGAGGCTTGCTAAGATCACTATAGAATTTCAACTAGTGAAGTAGAGCGTAGCCGAGGATAGCAATAGCAAGATATGTTATGCTTTTGGAAACTTGAGTAAAGATATGGTATCCTAGGTATGGTATATCTATTAAACCAAAAGCTTGGACGGGTATTCAGGAAAGAGTATCTTAGTAAGGGGGATTCCTAAGATATCAAGAACCGATTCTATATTAATAGGTAGAAAAGGTAGATGATCTATTCATAGGTAACAAAGATGTATCTTGACCGTGGCGAATCGACAAGGAAATATTACCGAGCTCCTAGTCCGCTAATAAATAAGTAGAAGCCTGAAAGGTCGAGGGAACTTATATATATGTCGTTGAGAAATAAAGGAATGATCATTATGGGTTTTATAACTAAAAGAATTGTGGAGCTATATGTGGAATTATTCGGTTACCTAGTATCCTTGGTTATCCAGTTAAGATGTCCAGTTCTCTACTAGCGCCTGAGGGTCATTACATTCAAAGAAACCTGGAAAATGTAGATTTCCTCAGTATTGCCTTCCACTATGAGATAAGTGGATAGGTAGAGTGCTCTTCAGACTCTAGAGGATATGATACGGGCAGGCATGCTAGACCTTTAAGGAAGTTGGGATGACCAGTCAGTGTGTTCTAGTCACCATTCCAATATTCCGACGACCTGTATGAAACTCTATGAGAACGGAAGAGTATCAAATAGTTGAAGATTTGGAACTCCATTCTAAAGGGAATTATGAAATCTAATAAGGAAGACAAGTCCACTTCTGATACTTTAGGCTTCATGAGATTATACGCAAGATGATCCAATTCAGATTGGGAATTTGTACATCTAGTTCTTCATATGTCCATACCTCGTAAATATGTTGAGGTTCTTCCAGAGTTGTGCTAGTTGGTGATTCTCATATTTCAAAACAATTATCGCTTGAGAAAGTTTCTATCGTCTTATCATATTACCAAGTTCCAGATTCAGGAATTGAAAAACCAGAGATGTAGCCTCAGTAAGAGTATCATGAAGGAACATGGATATAGAGAAAATGACTTGGGAAGCTGAGCAAGACATTAATTCTAGGTATTCACACCCGTTTCCAATCCAAAAGAAGGTTCTGACAGGGGCCCCATTATTTTCAGGTATGTAATGCTTTCTTTTGATGATTTCTTGATTGTGTGTGTCCATTATTGTTGTTGTTGTGTAGCCCTGTGAGGCGTTTGATATTTTGGGATTGTTGTGACAGGATGGTAGTAGCATATTTACAGGGGAAACTCTAGCAAAATTTCTGTAGAATCCCTAAGAGTCTAACATTCGAAGGCGAATGTTCTGAAGGGGGAAGAATGTTACAACTTGGAATTTCATGTCGTCTACATTATAAGTGAACTAACGCTAGCCTAAAGTGGAAATGAAGCCATTATAAGGTTAAGAAGAGTATTTGATAACATTAAATGTGTACCTTATGGTTTCTGAGTTAAATGAATCGGTGAAAGCAAGTTCGTTGAAGGAATTGGAGTTTAAGTTATGTTTTAGGAAGATTTCATATCATTTGAGTTATACATTGCTTAACATTGCCTTGAGGGGGAGCTATAGGGCCCCGTTTATGGTTAATGAAGTTTTATATAAGTGCCAAGAAGGTTTCATAAGGATTGGAGGTCAAACGAATTGGAAAGAACGCGTTTTCGCGAAAGTCAGAGTTTGTGGTCTAGTTTGCGGCCGCAAACTGAGTTTGCTGTGCAGCAAACTGGCTGCAAACTCACCAATTTGGCATCTCTCACTTCCCAACCTCCTCCCTAAGGATAGGAGGGGAGATGCCGCCGCATATCCAATATGTTGAGCCGCATCTCCACAGCAAATTGTTGCGGGGGAGCGATTTTGACACCTTTTAAAATCCCAAAAGATCCCATTTTCATATCAAACCTCCCATACTTATTTCCCCATATTTATAGAGAGTTCTTGGGAGTTCTTGAAGGTTCCATAACACTCCAAACCTTTCCATAACATCAAGAGAGAAGATCAACATCAAAACATCAAAGGTAATCCATGGAAGGTGATTGTTCTTGTTTCTCTTCAAAGCTGTGATGAACTTGGCCATGAAAGGAGCTGAGGAAGGTGAAGTTCCTCTATTATAAGGTCTATTCTTCCTGCTATTTACATAGTTGAGTTGATGTAAAGGTTTAATAACTCTTGGAGAGGAAAAGAATTAAAGTGGAAAGTCATAAAGTGTTGAAGTGAAGAAGATGACTATGAGATGAACTTAAAAAGGGATTTTGGATAAATTTGAGATTTAATTGAATATAACTTCTTAATTATGATATTGTGGATGTTGTTATTGTTGTTTGGGGGTTGTTACGAATATGGTGAAAGTTGATAAAATATGGAAGTGCTGCCCAAATTTCATTAGCTCGTTAATTATGCTAGTTTGAACTTAAGGGTGTTTTCAAGACTTAACCTTAGTGTGAATCCTCTTGAATGTAGATTTTACGGACTTTGAAGGAGAACGTTATATAGTTAAGAAGACATAAAGGTATGTAAGGCTAACCATTCTTTCTAAAGGCATGATTTTCTTATCGTGAACCTATATATGATATCCACAATATTCCTACACCTAGAAATGCTAGAAGTTCATGACTTTCAATATTCTTGAGATACCTTGGAAAAAGATCCTAATAGTGATGATGATAAGGATGATAATGATAATAGTGATGACGATAAAGATGATGGTGATTCAATAATAGAAATTGGGGGTTTATTGACTTTGTGTCACCCCGATAGTGTTGAAATGTTTCTCTCAGATACTTATGTATGTTATAAATGTATGAATGCTATGTTGTGACACCAAGCCTATATGGTCAGGTATGATATCTATCGCGCGCGCACACCACTGCAGTTGGGTACCGATAACACCGAGCCTTATTATGGCTGGGTACGCATGACACCAAGTCTTGCTATGGCCGGGTGCATATAACACCGAGCCTATATTGCCGGGTATGGTATTATTATGTGTATATGTAAGAAAATTTTCCTTTAAATAAAGGTTAAGTCCGCATGACAGTCGTCTTAAAAGGTATTCAGAGGTATAGATTGATCTTTGTATCTTATGTTAACTTCATGCTTTCATTTTGCACTATTCATGCCTTACATACTCAGTACATTATTCGTACTGACGTCCTCTTGTTTGTGACAACGCGTTCATGCCGCGCAGTAGGCGAGGAGACGGATCGGCATCCTTAGGTGTATCATCAGCTATCTCTCAGGAGTGTTCCATTTGCCTCGGAGCTGCAGTCTAGTGGTACTATTCTCTTGTGTATATATGGGCAGGGCGGGGTTCTGCCCCGTCTTTATGATATTACATATTCCATGTAGAGGCTTGTAGACAGAGGTATATAGTTAGATGTTATGTAACCTCTTCGGTTCATATTTTGTACATCATTCTGGTAGCCTTGCCGGCTTGTACAATTGGGTATAGTTTATGATGTTTGAATGGACTTGCATATATCTATTGAACTCGTGCCTCGTACAGTTTATGGAAAATGTGATTTAACCATGTGATCCACTTAGATATGATTACGAGAAGTATGATTAGAGGTGCTTGGTAAAGTAGTTCGAGTGCCCGTCATAGCCCTCTGATTGGGTCGTGACAAAGGGTTCGCCTATCGAGGTAGGAATGGTAGGTAGCCGCACGATCCTAAAATGGGTCGTGACAAGTTGGTATCAGAGCATAGGTTACCGGTCTCACAAGGACAAGATAAATGTCTAGTAGAGTCTCCTGGAACATCCCTACCGCTGAGGCGGGACCGCCACAACAGTCTGAGAAACCACAGAAGCGGAATACCTGAACCTGAGAACCTGCAGCTTTCGCCTGTTTTCATCAACCATTCTTGTTCAATGATTCAGCCAAAAACATAACAAACTAGCAAAACCCTACAACCAACAGTCATATAAAACAAGCCCGACAGGGCGAAAATCATCCAAATCAACATTTCAAATCCAAACACAAGAAAACCAACAAGAAATTGTTCAAACATCTAAGCCAAACAAGGCAAACCAAAACATAATTGTTTGAAACATAAAGCCCTACAAGGGCTTTAAGGGGAAGGGTCTCTAGGCCGCCAGCTTGCTAGTCGTACCATCATCTGAGCTGCCACCATCATCACCTAACCCACCCTGGCCACTAACACCCTGGGCCACACTCTCGAAGGAATACTGCACTGAGTCATCATCATCCTCCACTGGCATCCACTCACGGGGATGCATACTCCTCCACACTCCCTTGATACCCCTCCAAGCCTTGATGTGGAGCTTGTCACGGGACTTATTCTTTATCTTCTCTTTATCAAAGTCCTTGCAAAGATTGTTATGGTTCTTGGCTAGAGTGGTATACGCGGTCTGTAGGGTGGTGAGTGACTCACCCTTCTTCTTCTGCGCTTCAAAATAACCCTTCATCTCCTCCTGACTAGGGAAACCAGTAGCAGCTCTTGATTAACCAAACCCGTCAGAAGGCATGGACATCGTCCAAAACATCTAGATCATCTCATCGAAGCGCGAGTCCATGCGCTTAAAAAGGCCCTGGATACGAGGGACCTCAGTCCCAGCCTCATGATCAGGCCCATCTCCAGCCTCAGTGTCGGCCCCGGCTCCACTCCCTCCTTTACCTGCATTGTCCACCTTCCTCCTCTTTCGACTGTTGATTGTGGTATATCAACCCTTCACCCGTAGTGGATGAAACGAAGCATCAGAACCAACCCAGTCATCATCACCCTCCTTGGGAACCTTGGCTGTTCAACATAAGGAAGTAATCAGCGATGGGAACATCAAGCTAGCTCCACAAACCTTCAAAAACTTCTTCCACTCTTGAATTATATGAGAGCCCACATTAACCTGTATATCATCAAGAATGCAAGCAACCACAAGATCTTGGGAGATGGTCACATCACGAGTATTCCCAGAAGGACAGATCCGTCGGGAGACGATATTTAGCCATTTTTTTGCCTCCACAGTTAAAAAGGTGCTCTGGATCACAACCTTGTCGCGAACCCAAGGAGCCTGTTGTACACCATCCTCATGCACCATCTATCTCAGCTTCCTTAATCGCTAAAGGCTCTCTAGGATGATCATCCAGCCTATATACTCGGTTAAGCGCCCTGGATCCCACTTTCACTGGAATACCTCTAATAATAATCTCTGGCTCGGGAGAATCCTAATCAACCATGGGAAACATAGCATAAAACTCCCTCACCCATGTCTCAGTGCAATCACCCGGATCCCTGACCAAGCGCGTCTACATGATCCTTATCAATCTGTCTCGGAAGTTCGGAGCACATGTCTCTACATTGTTTATGTCAAAACCCGTTCCAACAACAGGGGCAGAGACATTTTACTCAAGTGTAAGCGTTTTCTTTGAGGGGTAGGAAGCTTCTCATAGGTGCGAACCTCTTCGCCTTGCAGTACCTCTTCCTGATTTTGAGCCATTTTACCTGCAAGAGAGATTGAAACGCATTAGATTTCGTGTCACCCAATTTCAGTATCAATTTTAGTACGTTGCAGTGGAATAACTCAGCCAAATGACCAATGTATCAAAAAAATTTAAGCTGCAGTTTTAACGGTGTCGGATGTTGTAGGAGCCGCTGTAGCGGTCACTCAAACCGCTATAGCGGTACCGCAATAGCAGTCACTCAGACCACAGCAGTGATCATACGCAAATCCCCTTAGGACCGCTTCTGCGTAGGTCTGAGCGCCATAGTGAGGTCGCTGTAGCGGTTGACAATCGGGCAGCGATCTCATCTTTTTCGCAAAAACTCGAAAAATTTCAGGATTTCAACTTCATTTTTTTACTCAAAAACTTATTATTATGTACGGATCGAGCAGATATCAAGCATGCATGATGTTTGCAACCTATGGGAAACAATTTTCAGCAATAAACAACCCTAAATTGATGAATGCCAAATACCTTTTTTCTAAAACCAAAAATTCTCTACTATACCCAAGTTTCATGGGTCAAATCTGAGCACTAACTATGTAATATTCGTTGTAAGCGTTATTCCAATGTTAGGCAAGTAGTGTATTCCAGTTATCAACACCCATGAAGTTCATCAACCAAAACCCAACCAAAAATCCAAACTTTGAGTTACAAATTCGGTTTTTCCAAGCATATTTATTTAAAATTCTAATTCTACTATCTAACTACGAGCTGAGGGAATGGATTTCTTACCCTTTTGTTGAAGATCTAAGCGAGATTTGTTTCTGTTGGGTGTTGCCTTGAACCTCTTCCTCTTTTTGTTCTTGAACAATTTTGTGAGATTGTGGCTTTGGGTTAATTCGCGGGAAGGTCAAAGAAAGAACTTGTTCTTCCAACGTTAAGAATTCTTCCTTAGCGAGAAGTGTAGGTTGTTAAGAAGATTTTGTTGTGTTTAGAAGAAGGATGGGAAGTTATGGTGTAGTCTCCGCTGGAGGACAGGCGTTGTGTTGGGGAGTATAATGGGGGAAGTGGGGAAGTGAGAAGGTGATGAATCCCTTTTATTTTTTTGATACCGCGACTGCCGCTCCAGCGGTGTCGCTGTAGCGATAATTCAGACCGCTGAAGCGGTAATTCAGGATTTGCTGAAATCGTTTCTTCTAATTGCAACCCGAGTTTAATGCCTTCAACCGTGTGCCCCTTGTAGATTTAAGATTGGCAAACATTCAACTTCTTTCACCAATCGGATTCCTTGAGTTATTACCTGTTCAATTTCCCCGTGGAATATTAGCCGAGTTATCTCAAATTGTACGCTGCCAGAACTAATTTTGCGTATGATAATTTGTACTGATAAAGTTCGGACGGGGGATATAATGTAGTTTTGATATTTTGTTAAGTTGAGTGTTACTCTATTTTAAATAAATACTCCACGTGTTACGGCTGGCACAGATTTCTGCAAGATAAGTTGTCCTAAATCAATCGAAGAATTTTTCTCTATTTCACTGACCTAATTTTATAAATTGCGGTCCTATGTCCTGGTTACTTGCTAAATTTATGAATACGTTGACTTCCACAAGTTCGACTACTAAGTCTATTTCATGTGCTTACCTTTCCGTGCGCCTTGCCCGCCCATGCCGTTCGGGGACAAATGGTTGTTTAATTAGATTCCTTTTGTAACGACCCCTTTCATCGTTACTTTGATGTCCGATAAATTCACGACCTTGACCCCCTTAAAAACACCTCTCGATCTTTACGCTCTTAAATCACTAACTTGATGGGACCAGTCGTGCAAGTCGCGTGTAAAATATTGAATTTGGGCCACTGAGCCTAGTTATGCCGCTATAGCAACAGTCCTGCCACTCTAGCGCTGGCGCCACAACGGCATGAAGCTTCGCTGAAGCGGAGGTATAGGATTATTAACGGACCGTCGCATCAAAGGGGCTACCGCTGAAGCGGTGCCGCCACAGTGATTGTTAGACCGCTACCGCAGTTGACGGGCAGTTATTTCCCTATTTAAAGCCCATTTGTTGACTTTACCTAATATTCATTTTTCCAAAATCTGCAGCTGCCACTAAGGGAGAATTTTAGCCCTAGAGACTTAAATGTTCGGAAGGTAACTCTCTAAAACCCCTCATTTAATCCTCATTTAATTCCCCCTTTCTTCTTGTACCATTTGTGATTATGGTAGAATACTAAATGAGGGTTCGTTCACAAATCTTATAAGACCCCTTGGGTAAATGTGGTAATGATTGACCTAGAGTAATTAGTAACTTCAAGATAGTTCTTTCATTGCAAACCTAGACTAAATAACAATTTCTAAGCCTAAATCTTCTATTTTGCTAAACGGGTTAATTGTTAGAGGCTAATAATGACTTATGAGAATTAGTAAGGTAAGTTTGACCTAGGTAAACCTTGATTTCCATAAAAGAGATGTAATAGCATAAACAAGAATCTAGATTGAGTATTTTAGAATGACGATTTTACCCCCATGACCCCAAATTCCTCATTTGTTACTTACTCAAATGGATCCATCGTTCCTAGACCTCTCGAATCTACAAGTTCGCTATGAAGATGGAAGATGGAATCCAAGAGGATGTTCGCGCTTTGTTCATCACGGGTAGGTTACGGCTTCCTTTCCTCGGTAGACTCCGATTAGACTTACATATACGTGTATTAGATGAAACGGAGAATGCATGTATAGGATTTTGGAGATTGGGATGGAAACCTAGGTTGGTACTGTTATGTGATTTATGTGTTCGGGCTTGTATCCTGAAGACTCTCTAGGTTCATGTGTTGGTGTTTCCTTGCGTAATAGTGGAATCTATGTGACTTAAGAGGCTAATTGTATGGCATTTGTCTTATAGGTCCTGTAGATGAGGATTTCATGTATGACGTGCATGATCGAGTCATATGCTTATTGATATTGAATCATAATTTGGTACTAAAGATGATAAACGAGTTAATGGAACACAGAATGATTCTATACTAGATGCTTAGTGGTTGACATGATGAGTTAGGAAGCATATTTTATCATATGTTGATGTCGTAAGGAACAAAGGGATGATGTGGTGTTGTTGACTCATCTTGATCTATTTACTTGATTCGTTGACTTATGAGACATTGGTAATTGTGGTTAGTGATATGTCATGGATTTGATATTGCGATACATACTCGCTCGATACTTAAATGAGAATGGTGATTTATTGTGGCTTATTACGTAGCCTTACTGTTGATGTTACTTGTGTGCCATGTGTGGTACTTTTTATGACTACATTGGTTGTAGATATCACATTTCATCATATTCATACGCATTTCCATGATACATTGACATATGCATGGTTTTGGTACTGATGATGATATGTGAGAGAGTGTAGCCTCTGAGGTTTCTGCCGGATAGCGTAAAAGAGAGATGAGTGTTCGTTTATTTAGATTTCTTGCTAGGAATAATGGAGTGTCCGATGCAGGGTCTTTGCCGAGAGCGTGAGAGTGTGCTCGTGATCCGAGGTCAAATTTCGGAGCAAGTGATACATGGACTTCGCGGGTCCCCCATGAGTCATGATCGCCGAGATGTGGAGTCATTATGTCCAAGACATGTTGTACAAAGCTACATATGCATTGCATTCATCCTACATACATTATTGCATTGCATTGTATCTTGGTTTCTGTTGATCGTTGTGAGACTACTGTGATATACTGATTTAAATTGATGTATTTGAGACTCGACACAGTTGGGTTTAGTTGCTATAACCATAGGCCATGATCTTGAATTACTTATATTTTGATACTAGTTGGTCCTGTTGTATATGTTTGGCTTCCTAAATTTGGGATAATAATGAATATCAGAATGACGAGATAATTTTCGGATTCTAAGAGTGAATAGTGCAATGATAGTTGACTTGTGATACTTGAGCATAATTGTTTACTAGTTGCTAAATGATGTAGAAGGTGAGTGGAATGTAGCTAAGTAGAGGAATCCCTAAGGATGAGTTATTGGAATAAGAACCGTATAATTGTTGAGGCGAATGGTAAGCGATATGTGTTGTTGACTTAGTTTTGTCTATTATGCTTATTTGTAGATTCTGTTACCGTTATGTTCTTCTAACCATTGTTGGCCTATGATGCTTACCAGTACTAGTGTTGTACTGATACTTCTCTTGCTACACCCTTTTTGGGGTGTAGAGTTTTTCAGGTTATGGATTGATTTGAAGTTTTCCCGAAGATGCACGGTGCCTATCTAGAAGGCCTCCATCATTCTCATTCCGAGATGGAGACTGAGTCTTAGATTTATAGTTGTATTAAATCTTAGCCTCTCTTGTACTAGTTTAGACCAAGTCTTGGGAAAAGGAGTCGGTGTATTGTTATATTGATGTAAACACTTCTGCTATTTTTGTTCATATATATATCGGTTTGACTTCCGCGTTGATCATAATAGATCTTGAAGATAGTGAATTTCGTTCTTTACTTGTTTATGGATTTATTTTGGGTTAAGGGCTTACCTACCGAGGTAGGAGTGGTAGGTCCCCACGCGATCCTAAAATGGGTCGTGAAACCTTTCCCCAAGGATAGTTCTAGAAGGATTCCAAATCGTCAGCCATTTTAAACCAATTAGGGTCCATACCCTGGACACATCTTTGGCCAAATTGTATGGAGAAATCACATAAGACAACATTTCAGATTTTCTTCTTTATTTAATCTAGGCCCTCTTATCATCGAGAATAGCTTTTCTGATGTAATCTTCTTGTTTCGAGTAACCTTTGAGTAGAATTCTGCCCCGTTCTTAATTGTCCTGTCCTCTCTAGATTGGGAGTGATAGGATCCATAATTTAAATCGGTGATCAACACGGACTCCTTCAAGCCAAAACACGCAGGCTTGTCGTCCACGAAGAACCACATTTCACACTTCTTTTTCTGGACCACATGACGAAGAAGCATATAGTGGATCATCCGTCCGTTGAAATTGATAAAGAATTTTGACAGCTTTCTAAAGTGACCAAAATAGGAACTCTTCCACATTTTTCTTAGTTTTTGATCTCTCAACACCTTGGTAAATTCAACTAACAATGTCAGCCTGCTCCTAACAGAAACTTTTGCTGCAAAAGATTTATAATCATCCAGCCAATTGATCAAGCCATACTTTTTAATGTTAATTGTCTTTGCACAATATGGCAAGTACAAAGGATCAACATCTTCAGCAGCACTAGAGTGTTTTGAACCATCCTCAGATACACTCTCAACTCTACTATCAACTCTATCTCCATCAACACTACACTAATCAATGGGGTCTGAGTAGGATGCACTCTCAGCTTCTGCACTTCTTTTTCTTTTTCTATCTCGGCTAAGTTCTTCGCCTCTTCTTTGTTTTATCCTTACAGTTCGCATAAAAACGAGTTTCAACCATAGCACAAGAACGGGGAAGTATTTTTCCTCCTCTGCCTCTACACCTAGGCATTTATACGATCTATATACAAACAATAGAGACGTTGATCAACCACAATATAAAAATAAGAATAATCGACCAAAAGTCTATTAATAACCATAAATAATTTCAAACAGCAAAAATAGAAAAACTAAGATCGAAACAAGCAAAATAAGTATAAATACCACACATTTCGACCAAAAAACAGGCAAAACAACAAAGGTTTTGAAAAAAAGCAGATCTTTATGAACACTAATTGTTTATCAAGATCGGAAAAAAAAACTAGGGTAATATGGAGCTCAAAATGCTCCAATGGAGTTGGAGAGTTAAAGAAATTACCTGTTTACGACGATCAAGGAGTATTGGAGCTGGGGGGAGAGGTGGAAGTTTGAGAGTTCCAAGCTAGAAAGAGAAATGAAGAAGTGAAAGGGACGGATGAGAGAAAGAGGGTATTTGTATATTTTATTACAAGTCACATGGGCTTAAATGTATAACTTAAAACTTTCAAACTTTTTAAAATTATGAAAAATACCCCATTCCCATTTGTCTAAACCCTAATACTGAAAAATAATTGAAAAAGAAATTGAGTGGCCTTATTCCCAATTGAAACTTGAAAGTGGCCTATGCCACAAATTTTCTCGAGAAAGTGTAATCTCTCTACTCACTTATATTGAGAAAGATGCTAAACTTTTGTATTAGTTTAATAGGATATCTCCAGTAGATGGTAATAAAAAAACTGTCCTAATATTCTGGTGCAAAATAGTGTACCAGAATAAGATGTAAAAATAGTGTACAAAAGTTTATCTTGTTTTATTAATTATAACAAAAAAAATACTACTGTACCAAGAAAATACTTTATCAAAAATTTAAAACAATCTGATGAGTTTCTAGAATAACTAACTGAACCGTTCTCCAAAAAACACATCACGAAATACTAATCCAAATAGACATGACTTATTCTTCGAAATCTCTTTTTAAAACTTCTTTTTGTTACAAAAACTAATATTCTAAAAGTTAAACCAGTAAGCAATTAAGTGTGAGGTAGAGCTTGAGATTGGATCATGTTGGGCGGGTTGAGTTATAACCCGTTGTTTGAAGTATTTTAACTCAATCCATCTTAACTCAAGTAAATTTTGGACGGATTGTAACCCAGCTCGTTCATTAAATTAACCCATTTTGATCGTCTAAATTCAAACTCAATTCACTTATTTGCCACCCTACTATATATAGCATATAAGGATATCCCGCATATAAGACCCACATAAATAATAAGAATGCCTAATCTGCATGAGCAAAGACATGAGATTTGCATATGATTTCTTTGCAGAAAAGATGGAGGATGACTCTTGCTCTTGCAGAGAAGAACAAGAAATTAAATTTTCTAGCTTAAACATTTGTTAAATTAGATATTTTGATAAAATTAATTAATTAGAAGTGGTTAACATTAAAAAAGAGTAAAGTGGTCATATTGTAATTTTTTGAAGTGATAATAAATACATAAAAAAGAATTATTATAAAAAAATTAAAATAAGGGAAGTAGGCGTAATACTGTGAACCACAAATGACATCAGTGTGGTGAAAATATAGGACTGCACGTGTCAGTGTAGGAATGTGTTTCAGGCTAAGCAGAGGTTTAAGTCCACCGTTGTGAATGATCATTACTAAAGGTAATGAGGTTAAGTTGACTCGTATGGTAGTACAGGAAGTGCCCGAACAAGTAGGGTCAAATTACTTATTGCCAGGATCATCACCTAATTATGTTGTTAATTTATACGCTAGTATCGGTATAGTATTCCTGGTGAAAAATATAAGAGGGTTTTCTTTTATTTAGGCCTAGGGAGCTTAAAGTGATTTCAATGATTTAATTCATAGAAATTATTTTGTATGATTTTCATTAAAATTATGGATTGATATAAATGGTTCAATATTTACATGGTGGTTCATATTACCAATGATATTTCATTTCAAATGATAACGAGCATGATTGAAATAACTGCTTACCATTTTATATCAGCTATTGGTTGCATTGTTTTTAAAAAAATCTTGTCCTAATAAGAACTTGAGTGAGAGAGAATTAATGACATATTTGAGCATTGTGACGGTGTCCCTTTCTTTTTCCGTATTTCAGAATGAGGTGTGGCACAAGACACTACTAGAAACATGTAAAAAGAACAAGGGTCAAAACCGATGGGACGTCCGTCAATTATAGGGCGAAATCAAGGAAAAACCGACGGACTTGACAATGTCAGAAAAGAATGTATCTGAAGAAAAAGTTTATGGACTTCGTCGGTTAAAACTGAGGAAGTCCATCGGCTCGGTAAAATGTACGAATCAACTCGGTTTTTATTTAAAAAGGTATAAAAATAAATAAATAAACTCGGTTCCATGATTTGATATGGAAATGTATATGACTTCAAAATGACTTCGCAGTTAAAATGAATTTGATGTATGTGATCGGGGTACATCATATGAGTTTGATTCACTCGAATCGGGTAATGTGCCGAGTGCATGTCACGTGGATTTGGGTCGTGACAATAGCACTTACGCAAAGGGAGGTCGGCTACTCCTTCTGTATGAGTTTGGATGTTATCACAATAGTAGTTGAATTCTAAACTGAACAGATATGGCTTTGCATACATGAGATCTGGAAGCACACATGAGGGAGCATTGACCTATCTAAGCACATATGAGGGAGCATTGACCTATCTTTCGTTGAGTCTGGATATGATTACACCAGTAATGGAATCTGAAGTGAACATGCACATGACAAGCAATTGCACTTTGCAAGTAACAATAATTGAAAATATCTTAAAGATGAGCCGTGTAGCACACAAATCACTTAAGGACACAATTTCATATTTAAAAACGGGAACGAGTCTGAATATTGTGGACTAAACACTTAAATCATAAAGATTCTTACGTAGACTTTTTATCGAACAAATAGGGTATGTGGGTTCTATTAAAATTCTCTTTTTAATAAGTCTTAACTTACCTCAACATACAAGCTTAATTTCAACTTCTCACTTCCTTCAAGAAACCTGAATCACGGTTCACAACCTACACGATAAGTGGGTCCAATATTAATTAAACATACCTAAAGAATTTAATTTTATTCACTTTAATGCATAAACATTGACTCAAATCCTCGTATTTGTGAATTTTGTTTTAGTATGAATCAAGTTTACGCGCTCAAATCTTAATAGTACAATATATTAGAATCATCATTGGTTAATAAATTATCATTCTTAAAATTCATCACCCACAATAATGTTTCCACATTTTCCCAAAAATTTCAATGAATTTCATCAATGAAGGACTATGATTTGCTCAATTCTCTTCCAAACTGTTATATCGACTTAAAATTGTGATTAACAATCATAACGCAATATTGATAATATAGTATTGTGGGTAGAATTACCTCATGTGAGAAATCTTGAAAATTCCCAATTTGATGTTCTAGCCAAACCTTGAAGTTTCTATTATGGGATCTATAAACTTTAGTGTAAATCTATGCCAAAACTAGGATTAATGGAGTGAAATTAACTGTGCATAATACTCACCTACGAGTGTAGGCGTTCGCCCAAGGTTGTATTCCTTTTATGGAAGAATATTTAATGTTTAAAACCCTCAAATAAAGTCTTTCCGAAAATTAAAATTTTGTATCTACTGGTGAAGCGTGATGATCATGTATCAGCGAGCAACTGAGTGTTTTTCTGCACTTGACCAAATGTCAAACTGAATGGTGATCGTGTACTGAAGCATAAATGAGTTGTTTCCTGCACTTGGTATGCAACACTTTTATTTTTGATATTATAGCAACTATACTCGTATGACTTTGTCTCAAATCCTCATTTAACATTTATTTAAGCACTTTTACCAATTTAGTACTTAGAAATCAATCTTACCATATAATTTTCATTTAAGGAGTGTTAACTCATGACTTAAGAAATTCTTAAAATAGTCGAGACTTCACAACAAAAGTCTAAAGTAATTATTTCAAAATGTTAACCCATGCTAAAATGATTTATATAGTTATTAGACACTGCTGCTACATATTACCTGCTATTAGGTTAGGCGTGATGAAAGAAAGTCATATACTGAATAGAATTAACCGATGGAACTAATAGAATCTATATAAAAGGAAGAGATCTATCAAGATCTTTGTGGTAAGATGATTTCAAAGCACTTCAACACACTATTTTAAAAAGAGGCTTGGTCAATAGCTGGAGATGATGCCATAAAGGTTGTAATTTAATTCTTTAAAACAGGTGTAATGCACATACCTTCAACTGCATTTCAATCACTTCCTAAACTTCAAATTTCTATCTAGTATTAAAGAATATAGTTCTATTTCATGTTGCTCAGTGGTGTATTATCTAATTTCAAAGGTGCTTACAAGCAGAATGCAAGGGATCATGGGTTGTTTAGTTGATACGTGACAAACTGCTTTCGTTCCAGAGAGGGTTAATTATAACAGATAACATCATTCTAAGTCGTGAACTTGTGTGAGAAAATGAATATCACCAAGGTGCATAATCAAATATGGATATAGAAGAGGTATATGACTCGATTGAGTGACCTTTTTTGCATCAGATCTTAATTGGTATGAACTTTCCTATGAAATCTGTTGCTAGCTTATGCAATGTGCGACCACTGTGTCATACTCAATCCTAACTAATGGGATGCCTGCCAGGACTTTTAACGCACAAAAAGGCTAAGACAATGAGACCTTTTGTCCCTATTCCTATTTGTCTTAGCCATGGACTACTTGAGTAGATTACTGAAGACTTTAGGGGGCAATCCTTACTATAATTATCATCTTAAGTGTCAGTAGTTTCAAATTGTACAACTTGATTTTGTAGCTAATCTTCTTCTCTTTTGCAGAGGTGATAGACTATTTACATACAACTATCAGTGTTTTAAAAGGCGGGGGCGTAAGGCAGGCGTTTTACATTTTCGCCGGCGAGGCGTTACGGGGCGTAAGCCCCGGGGCACGGGGCGTAAGCCCCACGGGTATATATTTTTAGTATTCGTAAATTATTATAATTGCAATAAATATTTTTAAATAGGTAAAATTACATAAAAAAAATAAAAGAAAACTGTAAATAAATGATAATAGTAACATTAGTATTTATATTAGTGAGGATCAATTCAAGTCAATAAGATATTAGCTATGTGTTTTAAAGACATTAGCTAGGATGTTATTATAAAAACTTTATTTAATAATATGAAGATTTGAGTAGTTTAGTTCAAAGTTTTAAAACATAGAGAGTGTTTTTTCTTTCTTTTGTTATATATATTTTGTACTTCTTTTTACAATCTTCAGTATTATTTAAGAGAAACTTAAACCATAAAATTCCTCGGTAAAATTTTTTGGGGCCTCAAAAGTTTGAGGGTCTAAAACAAAAGCCTTACTAGTCTCACCCTTGAGCCACCCCTGCTTACAACTTGTAATTATATATAACATAATTTTACAAGTATAAATAATACAATGAAATAAAAGCTATTATGGAATACAAATCAATTCTAACATCTTAACTTTTCAAACAATGAAAAAATCACAATTTTTTAAAACAATATTACTATCATACTATTCATTTTATATCAATAAACTTTATCAGTATTATAATTAAAACGTAATTCCTTCATGAATAAAACGAAAATTACTTTCAAATAGCGAAATAATAAAATATAATAATTTTGATATATAGGACAAAAGACCAATGACAAGTGAAAACGTACAAATCGGCTATGTATTTTTAAAAGAAATATTAAGTGATATTCACCCTCATGATGTTCTCAAATAGTAAATATGCAATACTACGACTTGTTATTTGAGTTACACTCAATCTCTTATTTCTATAGATGAAAAACTATTAAGTATCATTCATTTGTTAAAGAATTATAAGGGTCAACGATTTTAATTAAAGAATTTAATAAATAAATTGTGTAAGAACTGTTAGGCGAGCCCCGAGAGTTGGGCATTAGACATTTTTAAGGCGTATAGTCCGGCACTTACGGCGTAAGCCTCACAGGAACTAAGCCCCGCACGTGAGCCCCGGGACGTTTTGCCAGTGCCTCGCCCCGAGGCGAGTCTTGAAACTGCCTTTTAAAACACTGACAACTACTTTATGATTATTTTGAAGAACTTTTAGTATTTCAGATCTCATTGCAAATAAGTTTAAAAGCTCGGATGGACAAATCAGAAGAATAGATTGTTTTGTACACTTTGAAATTTTCTAAAGGTATAAAGGGCAGCCCGGTGCACTAAGCTCCCGCTATGCGCGGGGTCCGGGGAAGGGCCGGACCACAAGGGTCTATTGTACGCAGCCTTACCTTGCATTTCTGCAAGAGGCTGTTTCCACGGCTCGAACCCGTGACCTCCTGGTCACATGGCAACAACTTTACCAGTTACGCCAAGGCTCCCCTTCAAATTTTCTAAAAGTATCTTCCTAACAAATACAAGGGTGTAGAGGTGTACAAAGAAAATGAATGTGAAACAGTAGTAACCACTCTTATAGAAGATGCTTACTAAAATCACTTTTTGGACTTCAAATTTTTTGTCATATTCAGGGAGGTAACAACTCATCAAAAGTGTCCTCTTTGTTATCCAAATATATTGATCCAGTTCTTTCTGTTACCAAAATAGGTGATCCAGTTGATTGGGTATATATGCAAGACATTCTTGTGAACTGGGGGATGTGAAGTATCTAGGAGAGCACTGCTAGTCTGGAATAAAATTTGTATGCCTAAGGTGGTTGGTGGCTGGAACGTGATAAATATAACTTTTTGGAAAAGGTCGGCAATCCGTAAAATGCTATGAAATCTTTGTCACAAGAAGAATAAGTTACGGGTCAGATGGATACGCCCCTACCATTAAAACGGGAGAGAGATTTTCGAGTACGAACCAACAGATTACACGAATGATTATGAAGATCTGAAAGGTCACACTATAAGTAGGCAAGAGTAAGTATTGATGAACTGTTGACTATGCCTTCCTTTTCAATCAAAGGGATGTACATTAAGCTAATAGATAGCTTGCCAAAAGCACTATGGAGGAGAGCAATTTGCAATAATGTTGGTTCTCTTAGATGGACTTTTATGTTGCATCTTAATATACATAACAAACCGAACACAAAGGATCGTTTGGATAGATGAAGTGTTATACATGATGGACAATGTATATTGTACACTAAGGAAGCAAAGAGCATGGATCACCTATTTTTCAGTTGTAGTTTTTCAGCCATCATTTGGATAAAGCTTCTTTAGTGACAAGCTATCTCAAGAGTGGCATTGAACTGGAGCAGTGAAATGAACTGGCTAACCTGCCAGGAAGAAGTGCAAGGTGAAAATATATAGAATGACATTGATATGCTCCATTTATTATGTGTGGCAGGAAAAAAATGGTAGTGCTCCAGGACAAGCACAGATTGACCATAAATATTATGAAGCTGATTATTCAGAGTTGTTTTATAGAGGCAATCTAAAATCAGGATTGAAGAGGAGATTGAGTGAACTAGACTACTACCTATTGCAACAATTAGCAATAAACTGCATAGGTGTAGATGAGTCCGCAACTGAAACGACCCAAAAAGTAGCTGTAGGGACCAAAATAACCCAATAAAAAAAGAAGTTACCAAAGTAACCTTTGCGCACTAAATTAGCGCGCAATAGGACCAAACTGCAAATTTAGATTTAAGTCCTATTGCGCACTAAATTAGTGCGCAATAGGGGTTGTATATATATTTTTTTTTAAAGTTTTTCAATTTCACGTTTTTTCCATACTTTGACCAAAGATTAGTGATGTTTCAAAACGCCAGAATATCAATATTTTATATAGAACCTGATATCTTTTTCTTGCGAACAATAATGTAGGCTCAATACATCAAGTATATGTGAACGTTTGGATCGTCGTTTTAGGGGTTGTAAAGTGCTCCGAAATAAGTTTTGTTTGTTTGGAAACTTGTTATCATTAGGTTTAAGTGTTTGAATAACGCAGTAAATTAATGCGTTATGCAAGTCCCATAAATTTTTTATCCAGTAGACTTTAGTAGTTATAAAAATAAGATAAAATTATCAAATAATGAGTATAGGGAGAAAAAGTAGTTGTAAATTGATGAAACTTTAAACGGTCAAAATTTTGCGCTCGGACGTCCGATTTATGAGATTTTTTTTTGTGATTTTGCGTATTTTTCTAAGATCTAGCCCCGCAACTGCCGCAAGGCGGTTTGGCTGGGCCAGTTTTTAGAAAAACATTTTTTTCCCATCCAATTTGAATTTTTTCCCCAAATTGGTGCACAATTTTCATTCATCTTTAGTAAAAATCTAGTGATAACAAATATATTTGAAGATGGTAATCCCGTGGTAATGATGTTTTGAATGTCAATTTCAAGGTTCGGAATTCAATTTATGAAAACAAGTTAGATGGCATTAGTGAACATTATAAAAAAAATAAAAAGTGTCTACATTGTAGCTTTCACCAACTTGGCTTGGTGGTTTAGCCATCTCTTTTTTATGCCAACCACTAGGATCAAACCTAGGTGGGAGCATTGAGAAAACAACTTGGGTGCATGGTGCATGGTTTAAGTAAAAATTAAGTATACTTTTTGCGTATCTATTTCTTAATAATAAATATTATTTTACTCTTTGTTGTCTTATCGTATATAACTAACTCGCGTGACATCCTAAACTAATTATAATTAAAACACTTAAACATAAAGATAACAAGTTTCCAAACAAACAAAACTTACTTCGGGGCACTTTACAACCCCTAAAACGACGATCCAAACGTTTACGTATACTTGATGTATTGAGCCTACATTATTGTTCACAGAAAAATATATCAGGTTCTATATAAAATATTAATATTCCGACGTTTTGAAACATCATTAATCTTTGGTCAAAGTATGGAAAAAAACGTAAAATTGAAAAAAAAAAAAAAAAAAAAAAAAACACAACCCCTATTGCGCACTAATTAGTGCGCAATAGGACTTAACTCTAAATTTGCAGTTTGGTCCTATTGCGCACTAATTTAGTGCGCAAAGGTTACTTTGGTAACTCTTTTTTTTATTGAGTTATTTTGGTCCCTACAACCACTTTTTGGGTCATTTAAATTGTGGACTCGGTGTAGATAGTGTTTTGAAGATAATATAGACTAGTTTGTAGATATAGGGGTATAGAAGTGAGAGATGAATAAAATAGTGAAAGCTAAGATCTGGGGTGTCCAAACTTATCAAAGTTTTTTATTTTTGTTTTCTTTTGTGCTGTAATTTTGTCACTTGGTTATAAAATCAATATAATTATAAAATAAATGTTAACTAGAAAATCATCGATAAATGTGGTGGAATTGATAAAATTTCTCTGCCTTAAATTTAGAGGCCTTGAAATGAAAAGAACTCTCTATAGAAAATGCCTTTCTATTAATTATACGTGGCACAAATCTAAATTAATTAAATAAACTAATGAATAAATATCAGATATCGAATGATTATATCACCAAAGAAAATTAAAGAGAAACGAGTGGTAGTATGGGTAATATAGATATTTCAAGACTGCCTTTCCCTACACTTTTTTTTATTGTTATGTAGGCCTTTCAAGACCTGACCTTTTCTTTGATGTAAAATGTAACAAAATCTAGAGGTGCTCTTTGGCGCACGCTGTACAAGTAATTAAGCCCCAACTACAGTCTTCCCTTCTACCCTTTCTGAGATATTACCAAAATATTGTTTCTTTTTCCATTCCAAAAATTCTTCATTTACTTATTTATTTTTATCAAACACTATCAACAAATATTTAACTATTTCTTGTGAAGAAGAAAAAAAAAAAAAAACAATCAACCTCCCCTTTTGCAGTCTCTCTCCATTTTCGATCACCAAAAGAATTGAGAAGAAATCATAGTATAAGCATCAAGAAACTAAATAGAGATTCAGTTTTTGAGAGACAGGTGAAAAGGGGTTGAAGAAAAGATCAATCTTTATTGCTTATAGATGGCTCTAATGCGCCTTCTCACACAGGTTTGTTGTTTCACTCTTTATCAGATCTTTCATTTTCAAAGATGTAATCTTTATTTAATGGGGTTTCTGTTATTTTTATTGGGGTTATTGATAATTGGAGATTCTTGTTGTTTTTGGTTATAAAAACCCTAAATTGTTACTCTTTTTTTTTATCTGTTTCTAAGATTAGAGATTTTGACCCTTTACCTTGTAGATAAAGATTGGATTTTTACAGAGTAATTAGCCACTATTTTGGTTATATTTTATCAATGTCAAAGTATGATGTTTCAAGCTTGTGTATCTTTACTTTGGTTGTTGTTATATTGTGTTATGAAACTGAAAGTTTGGTTTTTTATGTGTATAATTAGCTTTAGATTGCTCCATATGTAGCTTTACTTTGGTTGTGTTATGAAACTTAAAGGTTGGTTTTTATGTGTATAATTAGCTTGGATTGCTCAATATCTAGCTTTACTTTGGTTGTTGTTATATTGTGTTATGAAACTGAAAGGTTGGTTTTTTGTGTGTATAATTAGCTTAGTTTGCTCAATATATAGCTTTACAAAATCCATATTGCACCTTTACAAAAATTGGATTTTTCATATTAATTAGCCACTATTTAGGTTGTATTGTGTCAATTTCCAAGTATGATGTTTCAAGCTTGTGTAGCTTTACTTTGGTTGTTGTTATATTGTGTTATGAAACTGAAAGGTTAGTTTTTTCATGTGTATAATTAGCTTAGATTGCTCAATATGTAGCTTTACTTTGGTTGTTGTTATATTGTGTTATGAAACTGAAAGGTTAGTTTTTTCATGTGTATAATTAGCTTAGATTGCTCAATATGTAGCTTCACTTTGGCTGTTGTTACATTGGGTTATGAAACTGAAAAGTTAGTTTATTATGTGTATAATTAGCTTAGTTTGCTCAATATGTAGCTTTACGAAGTCCATATTGCACGTTTACAAAAATCGGATTTTTCATTGTAAGTAGGCACTATTTCGGTTATATTTTATCAATTTCCAAGTATGATATTTCAAGCTTGTGTAGCTTTACTTTGGTTGTTGTTATGAAAGTGAAAGGTCGGTTTTTTATGTGTATAATTAGCTTAGATTGCTCAATATGTAGCTATACTAAGTCCATATTGTATGTTTTAACTAGTTCGTTTAATACCAGTGTTCTATGTGGAAAAAAAAAAAAAATCTTAAACTGTAAAAAATGGGTGTATTGTAATTTGGCATTTATCTCTAAGATTAGATATTTTTTTCCCTTTCCCTTGTAGAAAAAATCGGATTTTTACAGAGTAATTAGCCACGGCTATATTTTATCAATTTCCAAATATGATGTATTTTGAGGCTCAAGATTGAGTAGCTTTACTTTGGTTGTTGTTATATTGGGTTATGAAACTGAAAGGTTGGTTTTTTATGTGTATAGTTAGCTTAGATCGCTCAATAAGTAGCTTTACAAAGTCCATATTGCACGTTTACTAGTTGGTTTAATATCAGTATTCCATGTTCTATGTCAGAAAAAGAAAGAAATCTTAAACTGTAAAAATAGGTGTATTGTAGTTTGGCATTTATCTTGTTATTTGGTGTTTTTCCCGTTACGCTGCTCGTTTTCTTTATGAGGGTTTCGTAGTCTTCTTCTTGGTATGATGGTTTTTCTCCTTGTTCTCCTCTGTTATGCATTGAATTTTACTTTTATTATACAGGTTGAAAGGCAGCAACCTCAATTGAAGCAGCTAGGCTATTTACTGAATAGAACCTATCTTACATCTGGAAAGGCGACCGGAGGTGGAGGTATGCTCTAAAACTTTTTGTACTCATGCAGTGGAGGCTTGTTTCCTTTTTTTTTTTTTTTTTTTTTTTTTTTTTTGGAGATAATAGTGTTTGATGGTTGACAAATATAAAAATATTGAATGGTTGGCTTCATGGAATTATTGCTTGTTATTTGTACATAAATTTCACCTAGATGTTTCTGGTATCAACAAAAGTCGAGCCTCCATATTATTTAAACCGAACTATGGTCCTACCTATAATGACTAGAACACCATAGATATCCTACACTGATAATTATTCTCTAGACCATACTAGATTGGGTTCTACTAGCGATTTAGGCAAAACTAATCAATTAAGAAAAGGTTTTCACTTTTATATTCAGAGTTGGTATACATTTAAAACCAATACAAAAGTGAACAAAAATGTACTCAAATAAGAGTCTTCAAGGAAAAGCCTTGAGGGATAGCAGATTTAGAATTAAGTTGCAGCACAAAATGGAGTATGGTAGAATGTGAAACAGAGAAACAGTATTTGAGGTAAAAAATTGAGCAACTTCAATGATGAAGATATACTTGACAATGTTGGTAGGTAGAAGAGTGGCATGGAATCCTGATGTGGTTGACATACGTTTGAAAGGGATATAAAAAAATTATCGAGGTGGAAATAGGTTTTACCTTATATATACCTGTTCTGACTGCTTTCACTTAAAGATTTCTGGCAGCTCATACTTATTTAAAAAGTAATAATTGGTACCACACAGTAATTGAGAAGTGAGATTTCTGGTGAAATCTGTTTACAGTGTCGGCCTCCTTTGCTGCATGTTGCTGAGAAGAATTTTGATTTGTACTCTAAATCCAGTTATGATATCAAAATGGATAAATTTTCTGATACGTGGTTTCATAGTGTTGGCGTTGCCCAGATTTGGCTTCATAAGATCTTTCTTGTGCTTACAAGAGAGTTGAAAAGCAATTTATGAGTAATATGCTTTATGAAGATGAAACTAGCAATCTCTTGAGTTCTCTAGACTTCCTAGTCTTTTGAACCTGTGAATGAATGAAGAACTCATCTCCTAACATGGTAACCTCTGCATCTTTTGGCAAATTGCAGACAAATAGCTGACATTTAGACTTCCTGACAGTTTGTTGATTGAGTAAAATGACATTGAATGTTGCAAGTTAAAAGTTTTAATCCCTAAAGAACCTTCTGGCTTCTTCTGGTTTAATCATTTTTGCATCACCTTTCTGAATGTTTGCGTTAGACATTCTGTTTCATGTAATAATAGGAGATGTACAGTTATGTGATAAATTGTCTTTCTAAATTATACTTACCTTGCTGACACCTGGGCAAAGCATGTTGTAATCCTCTATTGTGTCCCTTATTTGTGCAGTACATGGAGCTGCAAAAACCAAGGGAAGGTTTCGGTCAAGTTATGTGGGCAGCCTGGCCCGTCGAGTACGTGATACGGAAGAAGTTACTGATGCGGCATATCTGAGAGAGCTATATCATAAGAATGATCCAGAGGCAGTCATAAGATTATTTGAAGGTCAACCTTCACTTCATAATAATCCAGCAGCACTCTCAGAGTATGTTAAGGCACTGGTTAAGGTTGATAGATTAGATGAAAGTGAGCTGCTCCGGACATTGCAGAGAGGTGAGACCTAATAAGAGAGTCTATCTCTCATTAGCTTGGACTGTTGATTTGGCTTGGCTTTGAGAATTAGTTATTTTACATACTCCCTCTGTCCCAAAAAGATTGACTTAGCACAAAGTTTAAGAAATAAAGGAAGACTGTTGAAATGTGTGGTCCAAAACAAGCCTTAGATATTTGTGGGGCTGTAAATCATCTCATAAAGTTAAATTGTTTCTAAATATAGAAAGGGGACAATCTTTTTGGGACAGACTAAAAAGGAAAGACTAAAAAGGAAAGGAGGACAATCTTTTTGGGACAGAGGGAGTACTAATTAGTGTCTGGCTAGTGGTCTCTCAGGTATTGGTGGTTCTGCTAGCTCTCATGCAGTAGAAGCAAATGTAGGAGCTCTTTCAGCTTTCAGGAATGTTGGCAAAGCTACGAAGGATGGTGCTCTTGGTACTCCTAATGCTCCTATACATATGGTGGCTGTTGAAGGGGCTCATTTCAAAGAACAGTTGTGGCGTACATTCCGTGCTCTTGGTATGGCCTTTCTCTTGATTTCAGGTGTTGGCGCACTCATTGAAGATAGAGGAATCAGCAAAGGTATAGAAGCTCTGTAATTTTTGCTTATTCTTTGTTCAGGTGATATTATTTTTGTCAATCGAAGTTATTTTTTTGTTAATGATGTTAGTTGCCTCAGGACTTGGTCTAAATGAGGAAGTGCAGTCGACCATGGAAACCAATACAAGATTCGCTGACGTGAAGGGTGTTGATGAGGCGAAAGGGGAGTTGGAAGAAATTGTTCACTATCTCCGAGACCCTAAGGTTAGTTAATATGGGAGGTTTATTAAGTAACCACCAAAGCAATATATTCTCCTGTCAGCATCAAATTTGAATTCAAAATTGTTTTATTTGTGTCGATGTCCATTTAGTTCAATTAAAGCAATGCTGGAAGGCGTGACATTACAGCTGAGATTGTGGAAATGCAGGACCCAAGTATATCCCTTCTGACAGTGTTTCCTCTACACTTCTTTTATTTTGATCTGCCCCTTCCCACCAAAAGTTCAATGAAAGACAGTGAAGGAAGATGGAAATGACCTGAGAACCTGACAAGGATATGTGACCTGAGAACATCAGTTCTCTTTTGTTAGTTATACGTACTAACTCTACATTTTTCCTTTTTCTTATTAAAAATGAATATGCAAATTTGCAGCATGAACTTCCTCCCCTCATTGTGTGGAAAAGCTTCTGAAAGTCTATCATTTGTTAATTATATCCCACTATGTTAGGTATTTGGGAAAAAGGCAGGATAGAAGCAGAACTGACAACAATTATAAGGGTTCTCTCCCTTGAGTTCATACGTAGCTTCTCATCATTCCATTCCTCAATTGGATTTCCACATGGTTGAATATTGAAAATTTCAGTTATCTGTAAACGACCCCTAATCCTATTTTTGTTGAGAATGATAACATTTAATATATAAACAGCTATACTACACAAGCTGTGTAGTCCCCCAGAAGAAAAAATAGAATACAAGTAACTTCCTATTTGTATGTCTTCTTATATACTGTCTAGATCTTTTTTTTTTTTTTTTTTGGTAACAGGGGAACCTGCAACTGCTACCTTCGGGTGTGCACAGGGTAAACCCCGCTCCTATGCAATAGCCCGCAATATACTGTCTAGATCTAGAACATACTAAATATTCTTGTTTGCACCAAAAATAATAAATAGCTTTTTGACAAGGACAAAATGCAGTAAATAATAATAATAAATGGCTAAACAGTTCATCTTCAACTTCTGAATGATGCAGTGTTTGTCTTCAAAACATCTCTGATTCTTTTCTCTCCAAACAGTCCCCGAAATACATGCTGCGACAATCCTGTGTCTCGTTTTCTGAATGGTTAAATACTTAAATTGCCATCTCTGCTCCAACTAGTTAGCACATCCATTATACTTCCTGGCACCACCCACCTAATTCCCCTCAATTTGAAAATTTTGCATATCTGATCTGTCCACTTACAATGTTAAAAAAGATAGTTGATTGTCTCTGTCTGCTCTCCATAGGTAACATCTGGAGCATAATTGGGACTCCCTTTTTATCAGATTATTCTGCGTCAAAACTGCCTCTTTGGCCAAAATGACCCCCAATTCTGATTAAATGGAGTTAGAATTGGTTGGGCAAATGGTTGTCAAATCAGGGTATCCAACAAATATCCAAAGATCAATGCTGAAAATCGTGTTTTTCTATAACCAAAAAAATTTCCCGTCCCAATTGGTCCACATGTTTGAAACTGGGGGGAGTATGCGCTCGTAACATACACGCTTGTATAGAATAGGACTCCATCTCATATGGCTTGTTGCTTAGATTTATGGTTTCTGCACCATACTAAATGATTGGGTTTATTATATAGGGTGGAAAAGAGCTTACCTTGCTCTACAAGCCGAGTCTGACGAGCCATTTCCGCTCCCATTTGACTAGTAGTAGTTAGGAGTGGTGATGCATCCAGTTAGCTTTATCTTATGATGACATGGAAGTAACTCATAGAATATCCTGATAGGGCTGAGAAAGTTGATGAACAAACCTAATGAGGGTAGGACAAGAAGAAGTGAAGTAACCAAAAGCTTCTCAAGCATGTTTGAATAGTTGTAGCTTAGTGTGGCATACATGGGTGTAGTGTAGTGGTCAATGAAGCTGGAATGGACCATGGACCAGGGTTCAAAATAAGGAGTAGTTGAACGTGTAGGAGATAATACTAAAATAATTGTCTGAACTGGTGGGACCTAATACTTATGTACCCGAGCTAGCCCTCTCTCTTCTGTACGCTCTCTCTCTCTAGCAGAATGGTGAAATTTCAGCTTCTGAATTTCGATTAATTGAATCTACCACTCCGGATATTATTCGGTGCCGTTCCATATATTATCCTCTTTAAACTGAGCTTATTGCTATTGATTCAATTATCCCTATAGGACGTGGTGGATGAGAATTAATTAGTCTGCCTTTTTTTTTTATTGACAGGAAAAACATATAAGGAAATGGCTCCATGCTCTAATTTATTATTTTGAGAGCATTATCAAAGTGTTTCAAAGGTGGGATTTACTTGATGTAGGTCTGTCTGTGCCTCTGTGGCCTAGATCAACTTAAGTTAAATGAAGCAAAAACACTTGGTGAATTCCCATCTGTCTAAGCTTTGGGGACAGAGTTAATCGATACTTGTGTTGCTGGGAGGTAGCAAGTACCCAATGGATTGGTCGAGGTGCACACAAACTAGCGAGGACGATCGTGATATAAAATAGTTGTAGCTGAGTGTTGGTTGACAGCTTTCAGTTAAATTTTTTGATAAGTTGGTAGCTTTCAGTTAATTAGGAGAAGTATTTGATATGGTACTATCTGCTTGGGAGTTGAACAAGTTGGGTCTGCCACATAGCTGAGCGACATGAGGACTTGGGTTGAAGTCAAATTAATTGCTTAGTTTGGTCGTTATATTTCTTTTTCATGAATAGTTTTATCCAAAACCAAAAACAAGTATGATTAGGACCTACCTAATTCAAATTAGGACACCATCATGATCAGATTTATGCTGGTAAATTCTCATATTTTTTAATTTCATTTATTTTTTAGGCTGAGCGACAATACTCCTAGGGCGTAAAAGAGGAGATAAACTAGTATAAGAAGGCTTTTTAACCTCTCCGGTTCACCTATTGTCAACTTCTCTTAAAGGAAAGCTGGTGACAATTCCGATTTTTGCTCACGTTGCGTCATACCAAAGTTTTCAGGTTGTTGGCTAATATATGACTTTCTACTTTGGTTGGTAATTGCATTATGACTTTCACCTGTGTGTTTATTTACCATCGTCCTTTTTGCTCGGGGTTGACAGCAGCTTTTTTGATGATTTGCTTTAATACTGTGAGGTAGATGTTTTTACAGTTACTTATTTTGACATTTGCAGCGCTTCACTCGTCTTGGTGGGAAGCTCCCAAAGGGTGTGTTACTTGTTGGTCCCCCTGGAACCGGGAAGACAATGTTGGCAAGAGCTATAGCAGGAGAAGCTGGGGTTCCCTTTTTCTCATGCAGTGGCAGTGAGTTTGAAGAAATGTTTGTTGGTGTTGGAGCACGGAGAGTAAGAGACCTTTTTGGAGCTGCTAAGAAACGATCACCCTGCATTATATTCATTGATGAAATTGATGCCATTGGAGGAAGCCGTAACCCAAAGGACCAGCAATATATGAGGATGACCTTGAATCAGTTGCTTGTTGAGCTGGATGGCTTCAAACAGAATGATGGAATCATTGTGATTGCCGCCACTAACTTCCCAGAGTCATTGGATAAGGCACTGGTGAGACCTGGACGCTTCGATCGCAACATTGTTGTCCCAAATCCTGATGTTGAAGGTCGGAAGCAGATCCTGGAATCTCACATGTCAAAGGTATTGTTTCCAGGTCATTGGTCTGATGAACTATTTGTAGATACACAGCTATTCTAATGCTTTCTAATAGTTGATAGATTTTCCTTACGCCTATATCTCTTTTAGCATTTTAGACGAGAAATTCGTTAAGCATGTGCACGTCGTTCTTCCTTTTTGCTATTGGTGAATATATTTTCATTGACCTATACTGTGAATCGATCAAATCGTCTGACCTGGTACAATTAAAGCTGCCTACTCTTGAAGGTTTCCCGTTTAGATGTCTTCCGATGTCTCACCTTTGTTTCCCCAAGCATGGTTGATTTTGACCATCTTTCTCAGCTGGATTGCTAACTGCACATGCAACTGCAATTCTCAAGGGTTTTATTTAGCATCATTTCTAATCTGTGTCAAAAACACTTCCTATCTGGCAGATTGTGAAGGCAGATGATGTCGACCTTATGATCATTGCTAGGGGGACTCCTGGATTTTCCGGTGCCGACCTTGCCAATTTGGTTAACATTGCTGCTGTGAAGGCTGCAATGGAGGGTGCCAAAGCGGTAAGCTTGGGTGATCTAGAGTATGCTAAGGACAAGATCATGATGGGAAGTGAGCGGAAATCAGCTTTCATATCCAAAGAGACAAGAAAGCTTACAGCCTATCATGAAGGTGGCCATGCTCTTGTGGCTATTCATACAGATGGGGCTCTTCCAGTTCACAAGGCAACCATTGTTCCACGTGGAATGGCTCTTGGTATGGTTGCTCAATTGCCTGAGAAGGATGAGACAAGTATGTCCCGGAAGCAGATGCTTGCTCGCCTTGATGTTTGCATGGGTGGCCGAGTTGCTGAAGAGCTCATTTTTGGTGAAAGTGAAGTAACTTCTGGTCCTTCTAGCGATCTCAACCAAGCAACCAAGCTAGCCAGGGCCATGGTTACAAAGTTTGGTATGAGCAAAGAAGTGGGGCTTGTCACCCACAACTATGATGATAATGGGAAGAGTATGAGCACTGAAACAAGGCTTCTCATTGAGAAGGAAGTAAGAGAATTACTTGAAACGGCTTACAACAACGCGAAAACGATTCTCACCACCCACAACATAGAGCTTCATGCTCTTGCCAATGCATTGCTTGAGCAGGAAACAATGACCGGAAACCAGATAAAGGCCCTGCTTACCCAGGTCAATTCTCAACACACAGCGCAACAGCAACCTCAATTAGTCACAGAGGAGAGCACATCAAAATCAAATCCAACTCCTCCATCAAACCCGACTGCTGCTGCAGCGGCAGCAGCTGCCGCAGCCGCTGCAGCTGCGGCCACTGCTGCAGCCAAAACCAAAGGCATTGCTCCTGTAGCATCTTAGCATGGTAACTTATTGCTAGCTTTTATCAATCCATGTGCATATAGTGGCTTATTCTCGTGCAAGGTTTCCATCCTTTAATTGTTGAATCTCTATCAAGAAGGTGATTAATGTATGGAGGTGAGTGTAGAGGTCAATAGAAATAGTAGCAGATAAATGGCATATCAATGTTGTCAAAGTGTGTCATTTTTAGTTGCCCTATGACCTCTTTCTTCTGGTGTTATAAGCAACGTAGCTGACATTACAGATATTAGTTTAATTATCTGCAGACTCATTGCCAATTTGAGTTGGATAATTTTCATGAGTATATTGTAAAATTTAGGAGTGTCAGAACTTAATAGTTTTCCAATAATGCAATTACTGGTTACTTACCTTTTCTTCTTTGCTTTTGGAAGCTGTTTAGGAGTTTTAAGTGACGTTCGATAGCAGTTTTAAAGTGCAGTATCTTTTTTATGACATAATTGTCATTTGAGGGATAATGTGTTTTTTTCTTTTTCTTTTTGTGCCTGTAATGTGGTTTTCTCGACAGTTTTTAATTGTTTGCAATCTTTAAAAACTGATGTGGTAGAGGTTTTTTATGTTATTCTAAATTTCTAGAAAAAAGTTCAGGAATCAAAGTTACATCTGCACCAAAATAAGATGCTTTGATAACTTAACTTTTTCAGAATCAGATTGTATGTAAACTTTTCACTTTGGTTCATAAAATTATTTTATGTTGCATTTGCAAAATTATTACTCAATGCAATACCGTTTGATGTGATAATGTGAGCTTTTCTCGGATATATCATACACCAAACAACAGTAGGAACTACGAAGCATGTCATAAAAATGTGAACTCCACGTTAAGGGTCCTTCGATACGCGGCTAAGTTATTTCGGGATTATAGTCATGGAATTATTGTTCTTGGACGAATTTATCCCGCCTCTTAGGCGGGATAAGGTACACCGAGTTTGATGGGATAAGGTGGGATATACCGGAATTAAGTTTGAGATTAATTTTATACTCTGTTTGGTAGAAGGTATTCTAGCAAATAGAGTATGCAATTAATCCCAAACTTAATCCGGAGATATCCCACCTTATCACGATACCAAACGATCCCTAGCTTTACCGTCAAAATAAAAATATCAACGATGAAGGAATCATACTTTACAAAAAGTTTCTTGCCGAATACTTCTAAAATTTCAACTTTGTTTGAATTCTTTTCTACAACAACATACCTAGTGAAATCTCACAGTGTGTAGTCTGTCTTATAAAAAATATAAGGAAAAACGTTCGAAGGGGATTGACTTTTTTTTTTTTTTTTTGATAAATAAGTAAGAAGGGGATTCACTTTTAAACCTCATATTTTTACAAATGCATTCTAATTACTATATGTAATGCCTACTTAGCGGTTCTCCATCATTTAGAAATTTGGTCTCATCTCTTTTTTTTTTTTATAATTTGGTTATAATTCTTACCCCAAAAAACTTTTATTTTGTCTTTTCAGCTATTGTTTGTTTTTCTTCCTATTTTATTACCTAGGGAGAAAAGTTTAGTACGTAAAGCAATAGCATTTCTCCCATGCAACAATCATATGAGAGCAATTTAATTGTTTTACCTTTAAATTTCACTTGCAGTTACTCTTATAAGATTGTTGTATCCTTTGATATCTTCGGTGCTACAATAATGTGAATAAGCAAAAGCTTCTAGACCATTTGTATATTTTTACTTAAAAATTGAACTACATAAGAAAGCAATACATGATAAAGTTTATTTATTGGTCTTAACTGCTCTTCTTCTTTATAACATGTTTCAGGATTCAGATGTTTTTTCACAATGCAAGAGGTAAAAAATCTGGAAAGATTCTTCACTAATTGACTGTTTTCACAACTTTTCTTTTAGCTATAGTAATAGCTTAAAAAAATACAATTTTTAAAATTCCACTTGCAAATCTTTAATGTAAAAAGGGAATTTTAGTAGCTCAGTTGCTGAACTTTCACTTTGTTATTGAGGATTCGATTCCCCCACCTGGTAATCCGGTCCCCCTTTTCCCCATCCCCTATGTAATAAAATAATTTAAAACAGAAAAATATGTAATAATGGATTTAAGGTGCAGATTTTGAGGATAAAAACGCGGCATTTATAGGGCAAAAATGTTTGTTATAAGCTTGGGCCTCCTTGGCCTTAAGGAAATCGGCCCACCAGAAAGTCAAGTAATTGCACGGTTTGGCATTCAAATGGACTGGCCTAATTTTTGCCAGGCAATTTGCAGGATTGTCCTTCGCTGGGGTTGATCTTTAATTTTTGGCCTTCGCTAAAAATTCTTTGATTTCGGGTTCGAACTCTCGCTCAGTCAAAAATTTTAAAAAAAATCGCAAGGTACAGTTTGGATTCGCAAGGCAGAGTTTCGCCTAAGGCAGAATTTTGGCTTGAAGGTAAAATTCTGCCTTAAGGCAGAGTTTTGAATGGGCAAAATTATGCCTAAAGGCAGAGTTTTGCTTGCGAATCCCAACATCTGCCTTACGAAAATTTCTTCCTTTTCTTTTACTGAACTGGGGTTCGAAACCAGAACCTCGGGGTATTAGGCGAAGGGCAAAAATTAAATACCACTAATTTGAAGGACAAAAATTAAAGACCACCCCAACTGAAGGACAATCCGCGCAAGAAAAAGCTTTTTGCCCTTTAAATGGGATGGTCTTTAATTTTTGTCCTTCAAAATCAATCTTATGTCGGGGCATAAGTTTTTTAAGAATGTTGGCATAACTTGTACTCCCTTTGTTTCAATTTATGTAAACCTATTTCCTTTTTAGTCCTTATCAAAATGAATGATCTCTTTCCTAATTTGAAAACAAATTCACTTTATGAAATGATTTACAGCTACACAAATATTCAAGACTTATTCTGAACCACAAGTTTTAAAAGTCTTCACTCTTTTTTAAATATCGTACTCAGTCAAATGGATTCACATAAATTGAAATAGAGGGAGTAGATATTATGATGCGTAACTTATGCCCTTATAGGTACAAATTCGATTTTGAATGATAAAAATTAATGCCAGCACAAAATATGGAAAAAGTGCAAATGATCCGCAGAAAGTTGGTCCAAATTTGCTGGCCCACTTCAGCCATTTTCTAAGGGAAACAAACAAGGTATATTCTATGTTATTACTATCTTGATGCACAACTCCTTCCCCTTAGAATAAGTAAAACTCTTACTTATAATCTTACCGGCTTCAAAGACCAAAATAAAGTTTACATTTTTATAAATGGTTTTCGAATATTTCTTAAAATTAAGTGGTGACTTTGAATGTTTTCAAAACTAGAGAAAACATTGCCATAAATTGTGAATTAATTTTAATCCGTTGAAGATAGGGTGCGACACCATTTATTGCTCAGTTAGGTGATGAAGAACCGAGAAAGTCATACATCAGTATGGAGTTTCAAACACTTAATAATATTGCGTTTAAGTTTTATCTTGAATATGTAACTTTAGTGTGACTTCGGCATACTGAGAGTTCGCAGCTGATGAGATTAAAGATAATGATAGTGTGATTCTTTTACTGAATAGTTGTTGGTGTACATCAATGATTTTTTTTTTTTTTTTTGTAATACCACCATAAGATGAATGATCTCAAATAAATTCTCCCAAAAATCAAATGTAGTAAATCTTATACAAGTGAAAAACTGATGGCCCTCATTGGCATATTAAATCAGGTAAAGTCTTAATGCTATTTTAAATATTTCTATTGCTTATAGAATTATTTTAATAGTTTCTATAACAATTTCTTCAATTGAAAAAAAGTTTCCAAAACTAAAATCAATAAGAATTACCTAAAATCGACAATCAACCACTCGACCTCGCTCTGACACATTCGTTATGGTTAATTCATATCCCCTTTTCTTTTCTGTGATTTTGCTTATTATACCTGTTGTTGTAGTACAAGAACTGGTTGTTACTCAAGAAAGATATATTAATTAATTAGACAATCAACTAAAAAGGAAAATTTCTTCTAAAAATATAATCAACTACCATGCATTCTAAGAAGTTGTAATAATAAACTTTGAATAAAATATATAAAAAATTCATTATATAAAGTTAATGCCTTTATTTAGCGTTTCTTTATGTTTTTTCTGTTGGATGGACCAAATCTGTTTAATTTTGGCAAACTTAAAGGATGATATGTGCTTAAATGTAAATTTAAAAGGATAAAAATGAATGGACCTCGAACATAAAGGATACCCCCCTTTTCCTTTTGTGAACATTATTATCAGAAACAACATAGATTGCAGAGAGGTGTAACAAATTCAATTTCTCTTACAATATAAAAACAACAAAAATATGTCATACATATGATAATCTCTTCCCCAAACCTTTGATCAGATGGCTTCAATTCCCAATTTGCAAGGTAAACACTTTACTATACAAAGTAACATAAAATGGAACATAAAAAAGTTCATCTTTTGGATCATCAAGATTCAAAAAGAGTTCTTTTTTTGTGATTTTTGTATGGGGTTTCTTACATTTTGTTGAATTTGATGATCTTTAAATTGGTTTTGCTGAGGATAGAATTTTTGGGTTTGGCCATTATTGTATGTAAAACACTCCCATTATCAAGTTTCAGTATAGAATAGTGAAAATTATATCAGTTAATTGCATATATTTCTTCTGATGGTTTAACAACTGCTACTGCTATGCCTGAATTCAAAACTAGTTGAATCCTCAATATTTATTCCACTTCATTTGGACCCGTTTTAATTCATGGTTTCAAAAAAAAAAATTCTTTAAATATTGTATTATTGGCTGAAATATTGCTTTGTTGCATGGTCATAACCTAAGTTTGCATTGTGGAGTTGTCATACAACCCAAAAAGAAATATCTAGGTGGCCATATTTACACGAAATACTGTTGAATGAAATATGAAGAAAAGATTTTTACTTATGTTTAGAGGACCTTATGGTTATTGGCAGTGTTATCAAAAGCGAAAAGCGCAAAAAAGCTCTAAGGTCAGCTGGGGCTTTAATGAAAAAAGGCGCAATGGTGCAAAAAATAAATTATATATATTTTAACCCCAAGACTAATAATAATAAGCATGAATAACAAATATATGGACAAACAAATTGTAAAAACATAACGATAAAGTGAAATATCAATTATCTAGTGTCATCTCTTCAAGAGAGGCTCATTAGCAAGGAAAAGTATGTCTTAGAGCCTTGATGATGACACTAAAGCACACACTGAGCGAGGCGAAGCGCTCAACATATTTTGAGCCTTGCTTCAGGGCTTAAGCCCGCCTTTGACAACACTGGTTATTGGGCAGGCCATTGTGACTTTCAAGTTCTGATAAATGCAGGTTCCGATCGTTTTATCCATTTTTAACTCCTAAGGGAAGAAAATATCAGCAGTAGATGTGAGACAAGGCAATAAAAAAGAAGTCTTTTGCGATTTGATAAGTTTTGACTTGGGCCATCTTTAGGCATAATGTGATTATTATCTAACTGTAGACATTTTTCAAAAAGAAAAGAATAATATTAAAGTTTTGTATATGAGTTTAACACTCCCTCGGTTCACTTTTACTTGTCCACTTTACTAAAGGTAGATTTTCACTTTTACTTGTCCGCTTCAGCATATCAAGAGAAAAATAATCTATTTTTCCTGTTTTGCTTTTACCCATAGCATTAATTACTCATTTCAAATCATTGTTTGAAGTCCATTAGAACTATGCCCCGATTGATATGGGTATCATGATAAATTATGCACTTCATTTATTATTTCTTAGGGGTGTGCAAAGTCCATAGTGGACAAGTAAAAGTGAACGGAGGGAGTAGCAGTTAATGGATGTCAATCAAGGATGCTGTAGTTTTGATAACCTTTCATTTATCTATGATGCTGTGATATTGTGATTTGTGCAGGAATTTTAATAGCGGTTGATGAATGTTAATCAAGGATGCTGTAGTTTAGGTGTTCTTTCAATTATCTATGTCCTATTGACTATGTCGGAATGATGCCAATGTTTTGTTTTTCTCACCCTTCGTTTTTCTTTTTCTTCCACAGGGACTTGGCATAAGCGTGTGACAGTACAAAACAGCCATGGTGAGGAACTTGTGGGCGTGCTACATGAAACAAATTCCCTGGAGCTTGTAATTATCTGTCATGGTTTCAGATCAACGAAGGTTTGTTACAATAACTTGAACACGTAAGAGTTACAGTTCCTGTTTATGTGGCTAATTCGTATTGTTATTTGTCTGTTTTTTGCCGACATGTTGTTCTGGGTTGATATAACTGTTTTTGGTGAGAAATAGCTTGAATTTGGTATTAAATTCTTTTAGGAACTTCTCTTTGCTATAACTGAGTGTAGCTGAATTCGTGCTGAGAGAAACATTCTCTTGCTTCTATAATTTACCCCCCCCCCCCCCCCAAAACACAAAACACACACACACACAACACCCCCAAGAACCTATGAATTGCAGCCTAGGAGATATTTCGTGTATCAGTGCATCTACTTGGCCTTGTCTATGCCATTACTTTTATTGGCTGCTAAATTACGTTTTCAAATATTTGAATCTAGTTTATGGTTATTGTTGTGTATCAGTGAATCTAGTTTTCAAATATCTAAAAAGATATGCTTATTGTTTATTTACTGAGATCCAAATTCATTTAGAGATTCTGCTTGAGACTGGACATATGGATCAAAGGCCTAACTGGGCTGAATATTTGCCTTTCTACTTTATTATGCAACTCAGTCCAGCAACATCCCACTCTTTGGCTGCTCAACTGTTTTTCATTGTCTATCGTACAATTTATGGAGATTGATTGGGTTGACTGCTAATAGTTGTATTTATTAATTTTGCTTTAACTTCAGGATCGGATCCCCATGGTGAATCTTGCTGCTGCTTTTGAGAAAGAAGGAATTAGTGCCTTCCGCTTTGACTTTGCAGGAAATGGGTATGTTCAAATACCAAAGCCAATATGGGAACCTCTAGGTTAGCAAATAAATAGAAGATAGGGGGGGGGGTGCGGCACCCTGTGAACTTTATTCTTCTCCTACTTTTGGAAATGGTTATTGAATTCTCTCCCTTCTGGAAAGATGAGGAAAAACTACTAGGAGTACCTGTTCGTATAGGTTATTGACAACAACTAAATATATATGTATCTGGAGGGTAAAGTGTTCGTATAGGTTATTGAGAGAACTAAATATATATGTATCTGGATTGCTGCTGCATAAGCATATGGACTAAAAATACATTTATTGAACTTTCATACATTTTTTTGTTTTTTTTTTTTTTTTTTTTTTTTCCTTTTCACTTGCAAGTATTAGGAGCTGCTCGCATACTTTTCTTATATAGTGTTGTGTCATATACACTACATTGCACCTTCCAGCTTGTTAAATTGGAATCATACAGATAGGGTGCTGAGAGATAAGTCTTCTCTTCAAGTATCTCAGGATTAAACTTGACTTACGTTACTCATGGGATTATATTCTCTATAAAGACAATAATTTCTAATTTCTAAATAGTATGAACACAGGAAAAAACAATTGAAATGAACTACTGAAGACTCTATTTTTTGTGTCAGTGAAAGCGAAGGTTCCTTTCAGTATGGTAACTACCGTAGAGAAGGTGATGATCTTCGTGCCATAGTTGAGCACTTTCATGAGGAGGAGCGTTTCATAGCAGCAATAGTTGGTCATAGCAAAGGTATAGACTTTGAAAGCCATCTTATGTGTGATCTTATTGGGGTTCTTTTAGTGGTTTCAGTACTTGCGGGATTATTAACAGTACCTTTTGCAAGCATCGGCTTGATTTGATAAATTTATATGTTCAAACTCAACTTTTCAATATTGTTATTTCATTATGAGCTTTTCAATCATTGAAGAAGGATTTCCTATCTAAGTAAATAGTTCTCTGTTAGAATCAAATTATGATTGCGGATTTAGCAATTTTAGGTTTACTGTTATGTATATTTTGAATTTAACTTTGACAAATAACAGTAAATGTTGTCAACCTACGTGTTTCCACCCCAGCATTACATGGTCCTGCTAACCATTGATGTCTATGATGATTTTTTTCCTTTGTCCATAATCTACTTTGTAGGCGTCTGGACATAAAAAGTGTGTTATTTGAAAAAAAAAGTTAAAAAAGGGTATTTTGGAAGTTGAAGTTGTGTCTGGACATGTATTTAACTTGAAAACAAATAGAACTTTTGTGAGTTGGAAAAGAAATTCACTTGAAAAACTGATCACAGCCATTTTTTCAAACTTGAAACTCATCTTCAATATTTTTCCAAAAAGACTGGCCAGTGGTAAAAACCAAACGCTGTTTTGATTTTTCTTTTTTTTCAAAAAGAAGCAAAAAATATTTATTGGCAAACTTGCTCTAAATTTCTTATTGGTTAGAGTTGCACAAATACTGAGTTTTCATGATAGTGATGTAATGATCTCTCAGGCCACTATCAAATCAAGAAGCAAAAAATATTTTCTTGTGCTACAATTTGACTTATATCCACTTTTTATATAGTCAACACATTCTGTGGCTCAATCAAGTTTTAGTAACTATCTCCTGCTTATTCCTCTGCATATTGTACCACCGCTAATATTCTCGCCGAAAGTGTGTTTTTTCGTGATAAATTACCTACAGGAGGAAATGCTGTGCTCTTGTATGCTTCGAGATACAGGGATGTACAAACTGTCATCAATATTTCTGGCCGCTTCAATCTTGAGAGAGGCATAGAGGGTCGCTTGGGCAGAGACTTCAAAGAAAAGATAAACTGGGATGGTTTTATTGATGTTAGAAATAGAAAAGGTATACTTAATAGCCTTCTTTTACATTTGTTCTTCATAATTGACATATTTTTGTCCCATTTTGTGTTGGATGTTCTTTGGTTAGGCTAAGAGTGAGTTCTGTTTTCTATTTTCTATTCTGATACCCCTTACGTGCATAACACACTTTAGGGGGAAAAAACAATGTTAAAACAATCTAATGTAACATCCCGCAGAAGATATGGTAACCCAAATTCCAACTTTCTCAGTGGAGTTTTAAGGTTGCCTTCAGTTGTTAATCCTCCACACTGCCATCTCTTGATATTTGCAGGAAGGTTCGAATATCGTGTCACTGAGGAAAGCTTGATGGATCGTCTAACAACTGATACTCGTGGAGCATGTCAAAGTATACCCAATAGCTGCAGGTCAGGAATTGGTATTGATTATAACTGAGTGATTCTTGGATATTCACGTCATATCTCACTGTATGATACAACCTTTTCAACTGTTGGGCACTAATTCTCTGCGTCCATCATGCGCACGTCTCAGTATGAGGCTGCTTTTGCTTCTTATTGTTTTACAACTTTGTACTAAACCTGCTGGATTAATATAATAGGGTGTTGACAATCCATGGTACAATGGACGAAATGGTCCCAGTTGAAGATGCTATGGAATTTGCCAAGAATGTGCCAAATCATAAATTACACATTATCGAAGGGGCTGATCATGAATTCACCTTGCATCAAGATGAGTTGGCTTCAGTTGTGGTGGCTTTTGTGAAAGCGGGTTTATGTGGAGACTACATGGCTATGCCATCTCGGTCGTGCAAAAAAACAAGTGGAGATATACATTCACGATTTTGATCCAATATCCTTCCGTTGTATACAAGTTTACTATTTACCAACACCAAGTAGACAACAAAATAGCTTGTAAGTGAGCGCAGCCACTGTTGTGACTTGCATCTCACCACTAATGAAATAGAGTTTTTGACGGACCAAATGCCAAGACTCGGGGCATCACATGAAAGTTAGTATTTGAGAATGTGCAGATACTGCAGAGGGTGGGAAAGAAAACAAGAAAAGGATATTATAATAGTAATGGGGGTTGTTTCCTTTCCTACTTTTGCTGGGAAGAACCTTCTTTCAACTTTCTGTCAAATTTTATATCAAACATGATGATCGTTGATTTATACATGAAGCGAAACGTTGAAATTGCTCCATTTTCTGCTGTGTTTCTAAGTCTAGAGCAGCACAGATTGTGCTGCGTACTACTATGGCTTTATTAATACAAGCAAGAACATCATAGGAGACGTCCTAATTATCTCAAGTGCTCATCATTTTCAGCATGTTACAGATTTTGTAACTTCTTTACTTGAATATTATGACTTTATAAGCCAATAAATCGTTCATCTACAAACATAAAACAGTGTCATCTAGAAGTGTAGACCCCATAGGCAACCTCTCTTCAGTCACCATGCAAGCAAAAGCTAATACTCAATGCAGCTGGTAAAAGCCCAAAAAGACCAGGAGATCCGGGAACAGGTCTAAAAATTTGCCAAAACTACACAAGTAATTCACATATAAGTTTCAGGCTTGAACAGGTCACGACTTCCTCGAGTATCTCTTTGCATATGAATACAACAAATTCTCCCAAAAACTATAACACAAGAACATCCAAGGGGTTGTAAAAATACTATAGCTCCTATATAAAATGATGACAAACGAGAACTCTCAGCTTAAGTCTTTCTAGAGTTATGTCTAAGTGATTTATGCTGCAACAGTCTTTGGTTTCGCCCCAATTTTTTTCCAAGAAACGCTAGGCATTATCTGCTTTGTGTCGACACGATCCTTATATTGAACAGCAAAGTTCAGTAGTGAGTCAAGAAGAGAATCAGAGAGGAGGTGTGGTTGTAGACCAAGCTCATATAGTTTAGTATGTTTGGCATTGTAGTAGTGTTCCTCTGCCTCTACTCTTGGATTGGGAACCGATGTGGTCTTCACCTCAAGCCCAAGTTTTGCCCCTGCCTTGGTGACAAGGGCTGCAAGCTCGTTTACTGAAAACTGCTCTGTGAATTGGTTGAAAACCCGGAACTCTCCCGGCTGTGCTGGATTGGCAATTGCAATCTCAACACATTGAACTGTATCTCTGATATCCAAATATCCCCTGGTCTGCAAGACACAATAACATGCATTAGGAAAGCCTGGGATTGACTGAAATGGTAATTGACTTATTGTCAGGGGTCATTGGTCAAGAAGTTTTTAAATAAATACAAACAGTAAGCGGGTCATGAACAAAGAAAATCAAGCCCCATCTAAAAGAAGGAATCCTATCAACTTCACCTTTTATTATTATTATCTAAAGACTATCTATCTGGCCCCTTCTCAGTTCTCACCACTTTTTGCTTTCCCAGGATAATTGTGTTAGATGCATTATATGAGGTGAAATCATCCAATTCATAACACCTTCGATTTGCAGCAACAATCGCCAATTGTACAAAAGTTTATAGTCCCTGGGTTTTGCTAATCTTGGTGCAATGAATTACGATGCAAGAAGGGAGGAAATATCAGCTTGTATTTTGCTGTTGGGGAGAATGTATGCAGAATACATCAACAGTCCAGTGTTTTAAGCATTTCCTATATAGAAGGTTTCTCAGTTCCTTCCTGATTGAAAAAAGGATTTTTCAGTCCCTATATCCGTGTTGAATGGCTACAGTCTTTGGCAATGAAAGAACAAGATGAATCTCAACTCTCTTAGTCTCTTTAGATGAGGTAGTCTATGGATTATGTCACTGATTATTGAAGTTCACCCTGTTTATGGTCCCAAGAACAATTCTTTTTGATAAGTTGGTCCTAAAGAACAAACAACAAAAGCATTAGAGAAGGATTCAATGCATATTCTTTACTTATGCACTTTATAAAAGCTAGAAAAGAAGTTTAACTTGAGTATCTTTGGCCAGAAGCAAATTTTCTCTACTAGTATTAGTTGTGTATTCATTAAAATGCAGTACTACATGGAATGAGAGGAAGTTCGTACCTGCCCTCCTTTACCATACACCGTAAGTGGATGTCCAACAGCAGCCTGAACACAGAACCGATTTAATGCAGTTCCAAATACAGCATCATAATCAAGTCTGTTAACCAGCTCCTCGTGCATTGCAGTTTCATCAGTCCTTACCCCATATACAACTCCCTGGTTCAGGTCGGTAGCTCTGATTCCCCATGCCTTGCAAGTAAAAGCTATGTTGTGGGAATCATGGACTTTACTCAAATGATAGAAAGAGCTTGCTTGTTTGGGATAAGGAAGAGTATCTGTTCTTCCATTATGAGTGATAGTTATATAACCTTCTTCAATATCTATATTAGGGGTCCCATATTCCCCCATTGTCCCAAGTTTGACCAAATGACACTCTTCCCTAAACTCCTTTATGGCAAATAGTACATTAAGTGTCCCTATCACATTATTATGTTGGGTAAAAACAGCTCTTGACCTATCAATCATAGAATAAGGGGCAGACCTCTGCTCTCCAAAATGCACAACAGCGTCAGGTTCAAACGACTTGAAGGCTTCTGCCAAGAACTCAAATTCACATATATCACCAACGAACAGTTGAATGTCTTTTCCTGTGAGTGATTTCCAACGCCTTATGCGGTTATGGATAGATGAGATGGGTGTAAGAGAATCTAGACCAAGCTGGTCATCAAATAGGCGACGGATAAGGTTGTCAACAATGGCAACTTCATATCCCTTTTTGGATAGGTGGAGAGCAGTAGCCCAGCCACAATAGCCATCACCACCAATGACCATGACCTTCTTCCTAGTGGAGGCTCCATCAGTGGTCTGTTGAGATCCAGATTCGTTCTGGGTTTTCGCTTCTTGACTCATGGAAACAGCTGAAGCTCTGATCACACATTGTGAAGACCTTTTCCTTTGCAAACTTAGCTTTTTGAAGGGTGACAAGGAAATTCCCATATTAAAAGATGTTGGAATAGGAGTAGAGCATTGGTTAATTGACTTGAAATGCAGCTTGTTGCTGGAAGAGACATCTAAAGAACAAGTAGTAGAAAGTAAATGTGCCATGATAACCGCCTCGACTTGAGCCTACCAACTATATTAAACCTGCAAAACTAAGAAAAATAGAATCAGAGCAGAATGCGTACTCCTACTCTATCTAGGAAATACAAGCAAAAAGCAAAGCTAGTTTCCAGGAACCTAAATGGAAAAACAGCAAAGTGTCCTCTGTCATGAAACTGGAAAACCAATAAATAAGCAGCAAGTGTCGTCTTAGCATGAAAAATCATTCTGTTATTAGACTTCCCTTTCTTTTTCTGTTAAATGGAAATAGATTGCAATCATAATCTAGAACTAAGGATTGGATGGTTAATACCCTTCTACAGAATTCTTCTTAAAAGAACTGGCCAAAGTGTAACAAGAAAATTATTTTTTGATGACTCAGAAATCCCGTTAGTTAGCTGGACCAACCCCAATTGTGTTTTTGAAACTCGAGGGAGTATGGGCCCACCCCTCTACCCTTTCTCCCACTTAAATACCAGGCTTCAAACCAGTGGAACGAACTCGTGATGTGCGCCAAATCCACATATCCCGCGCTGCATCCTTACTACTGAACCAAACCCTAGGGACAGTGTAAAAAAGTTTGAGAACAGAAACTTTTGACGAAGCACATATGCTTGACAAAGAACGCATGACCATCCTCAGGGAAGGTATTTTTATTTAATCACACAATCAAATTTGGGATAGAATACACCATAGAAAATAGTATTGTGCACCTAAGGGTGCGGCCTAATGATTAATGAAGCGGGTAGAGAACCATGAGGTCTCAGGTTCAAATTTCAACATAGGGAAAACCAGTAGGTGATTTCTTCGCATTTGTCCAAGCCTTGATTGACAGAGTTACTCGGTACTTGTGCTGGGGAGAGATATTACAAGTATTGTTAGAAGGAAAGAAGCATGCAAAAGACAGATGGGCACAATGTCGAACTGGCATGTGAACAATATCCTAGGAAGCAGTTGGAAGATCTGAAAGCGCTTTCCTGCCAGTATGTCCAAAATTTGAAGGTTTAAATAACTTTTTTGATAAATATTGAAGGTTTAAGTAAATTATCAGAATTGTAGTTTTGGGAAATGGAAATGTTGACAAATAATTTTATGATTGATAGTAGAAATCAAATGAGTGAATTTCTTCTCTACGCAGTTAAGAATGCAACAATGACAATATCTCTTCAGAGGTGAGATCATCTCCATCCTACTCCTTGATCACAGCAGGCATCCCAAGAAGATGCACACAGCAAATAGCATCTAGAAACTTTGGCTGATGAAATATCAGTCTGAATCACTACTCGATAAGGTAAATTTGATCAATTGAAAGGATTATTAACACAAACATTTCTTTGATAATTGTGTCTGGTCAAGGTCACAATGAAACTTGCACCACTAATTGAGCATTTGACTTATAACAGCTTTGTCAATGCTCAGCATGAATGTGCAATTAGGACCAAGTAAAGCATCATAGGGGTAACAATACAATAGTTTCACCAGAAGCCTAGTCCGGAAATACTCTGTGATGAAAGAAGAATAGAAAAGCATGTGCATTATACATGTTGAGACTATTTAGTCAAACCCCAAGCCCAGAACAAAATCAGTCCAGCTCCTAGCTCATCAACATCCAGCAACTAAGATTCATCCATTTTAGCATGCCAAGCTCTACTTTTCGGATTCAAATTATAGTTACACTTACTCCTATCAATCAGCCCATAATTACTCAAGTCAAGCAAGTGTACAACACTCTAAGCCAGTAATTAAAAAAAAAAAAAATTAAACAAGTTAACCATTTATTGGGGGAGCTTCCCCTACCCCGCAACCCAACCAACAAAAAAAGGACTATCTACTTTATTTATGACGGTAAAATCAAGAGTTCAATTTGGTAGACATCAAACTAGAAGGGGAAAAATCCAGTTGACTTTATAAGCTAAAAACACATGAAAGCATCACCAAATATTGCAAAGAAGCAACTTCTGCAGCTAAAATGGTCACCAAATATTGGAGCAACCTCAAGAATCAAGAGGGTCACCATATATTGTAAAGAATCAACTTTTAAAACTAAAATGGTCACTAAATATGGAAACAACTTCAAGAATTAAGAGGGTATAAGCAACTTGTACAACTAAAATGGTCACCAAAATATTTCAAGAGAAGTAAGTTGTGAAGCTAAAAGGGTCACCTCGAGAAGAGGGCGATGTTTGCCAGAGATAAAATCCTTAGCGCAGAGAGAGAGAGAGGTAAGACCACAGCTAAGTGTTGGGGCTAAGATTTTCATTTGTCTGGGGAAAGCATCATAGTTTTGCCCAATGGATATTCTTTACATCCCAACATTGTTCACGACAAATTTACAACTTTCTCCCCTACACGGTTTCATTTTGTCACCTGAATTTTGTGCTCTCTTGTAACAAATAAAACGGAAAAACAGACCTCAAGCTTGGCCCTGACAATTTCAGGCGTGCACAAGTAGGCATTTCAATTTATATAAAATTAAACACGTAAATATAAATGCTGACATGACACTAACGTAACACATAAATTATGGAGATGTCTAGATGATCATTTTATAAGTTAGTATTCAACTAACAACGTGCAGACAAATTGAGGTGTCTAGTTATGTACACCCAAAGTTGGAGGACATACTTACCAATTGAGGTCAAATTTAAGGACATGTTTATGTATTATGTCTAAAATAAATTAACGTCTGACATTCAAATTTTGATGGTTTACTATGCTTCATTTTTGGCAACCAAATCTAACAGTCTTTTTCATAAAATAATTGTTGCTTAAATGTGTCGCAATAACACTAGGATAAATACCATGTTTCGTTTCAATGTCAAAATGTGATTAAGTAAAAGAAAAGGAATCCAACGTAAGTTAGGAGCGTTGTGCTAGTTTTTGTTATTGGGAATAAAGAAAAAGGAGGATAGTTTTAGGTTGATGCCAACGTTAGAATAGTTTAATTTATAATGAATTCTATAAATATTGGATTAATTAAGACGTATCCACTTAAGTACGTTTTACATCGGCAAAGGAAATAAATCTTTATAAATAAAATAGAATAAACAATGAGAACCGGCCAACTCCAATTATATAATTTAAATTGGGTGAAAATGATTTTCACCCCCAACTTTGCTTTAAAAATCAAACCCACCCATCCCTCCCCCTCCCCCTCCCCCTCTCAACTTTGAACAATAGACATTCTCCCTCATTTATCCAATGCAATGACTATTTCATCCTTGTTTTTTCAATCCTTCATTTATGTAATACATCTTTATATTATAATATAATATTTATATTTTCAATCTAAATATTTATAAATTCTCATTTAAGTTCATTAACATTATAAGTAGAATACTACTTTTAAGAATTTGTGATAAAATCTAATGCTATTTTTTATGATTGTTATTTCAATATTATATGCATAAGTATGTACATGCATATGTGTATATTTAAGTCTCTCATTATCTATTGTTTATATAAATAAACAAGTGGTTCTCACTAATGGAATATTTCTTAAATATAATAAAATTCATTTACAGTATAAATAAATTATTTTTAAAAATTCGCCTCTATTTTTAAATTATTTTTGCATTACCTGCATAGAAATATATTCATAAAGTTATTATGACCTCTAATTTTTCACCTGTATAAATAAATATTAAAGTTTTGGTTATTTTTAATAAAATTAATTTTTTGTTTATTATGTTAATTTAGATTATTATAGAACATCATTAACTTATATACTCAATTAGTATTTCTCACTTTTTGCTTCGCCTAGAAGATAATATTTTTTTTTTTATAAGAAATTTGTTCCATGAATTAACAAAATAAAAAATACCATGATTTTAAAGAAGTTAAAAACAAGACAAAAGTTGATAATCTAAGGGTAAAATAGGCATTTAAGAAAGTCAATTAGGATAAAGGGGGGAGAATGTCTATTGTTCAAAGTTGAGGGGGGAGTTTATTTTTTAAAGCAAAATTGGGGGGTGTAAATGATTTTCAAGCAAACTATTGATAAACAGTTTGCTCTATGGCTAAATAATGAAACATAGCTAGGGGTGTATCGGTTGGTTCGGCTTTTTTAAATACCAAACTAAATTAATTGTGTCGGGTTTTTAAGTCGATAAACCAAATCGAACCAATTAAAGTTGGGATTTTCAATCTTGGATTTTTTGGATTTTTTTCTTTTCGATAATATCTGCATACAAAACATAACTTTTACATAGAATATTTCTTTGGTCCTAGTAAGGCTATACAAAGTAAACCGACAAACCGCACCAGACCGATAAATCGAGTTAAATCGAGAAAAAAACTCGACTAGTGGTTTGGTTTGACTTGGTTTGGTGTTTGAAAAAAAAAATTGATCATAATTGGTTTGGTTTTAACTAAAAAAAAGTCAAACCGAACCGAACCAACCCAACATTACATGTATTCAATTTTTAAAATATTTTATACATAGAAATATTTATTTATAATTTAATTTATAAATATTTCTTAAATTTTTTCTTAGTTTTGTTATCTATTATCATATTATTTAAGCTTGAACTTAGAATTTTGAATGTCAATAAGTTTTATGTCCTATGGATGTTAGTAACTCAAATAAAGTCCAAACCAAAACCAACTCAATACTAATGCTAACAAAAGAAATTCAATTTACCACTAGGAATGACAATAATGTTGGAAATCTATTCTTTGGTTTTGCATAATTGATTTAGAGAGTGAAAATACATAACTTAAGTTTTTTTTTTCTTTGTCATGTAATTAATACTTATTAGTCGTACTTATTTCAGCATGACTTAATATTTTTAGATTATGGCCATTTTCTTTATGGCTTGTTAATTAGCAATATTTATTTTGATCGATTTTATTAGCTTTTGTTAAGTATTTTAATACAATGTCATCACTCTTCTCACATTTTGTGTTATTTTCTTAAGAAACACCTTAATATATAGTTGTATCTTACTAGGACAAAAGAAATATTTGAAGTAAAAGTTATATGTTTTGTATCAAGACTACTCCGAAAAAAAACTTGAAAAACCCGAGAAATCGAATAACCCGAAAAAATTCGAGGTTGAAAAAACCGAATTTTATTGGTTTGGTTTGGTGTATAAATTTAAAAGACGCAATTGGTCTGGTTTGGTTTGGTGTTTAAAAAGTCCGAACCAACCAGGTCCATGTACACCCCTAAGTCATAGTAAGATACAACTATATGATTAAATGTGTTTCTTAAGAAAATAACAAAAAGTTGAAATGAGGGATTACATTGTAATAAAATATTCAATAAAAAAGATAATGAAATAGCATAAAATAAATATTGCTAATTAATAAGGCATAACGAAAATTATCATCATCTAAAAATACTAGGTCGTGCTAAAATAAGTATGGCTAATAAGTATTATTTACATGACAAAGAAAAAAAATAAGTAATGTATTTTCATTGTCTCAATTAACAATGCAAAACTAAAAATAGATATCCAACATTATTATCATTTCTAGCATTAGGATTGAATTTATTTTTTTAGCATTAGTATTGATTTGGTTTTGGTTTGGACTTTATTTGAGTTACTTAAATCTATGGGCTATAAAACTTATTGGAACATTCAAAATTCTAAGTCCAAGCTTGAAATAATATGTTAAAAGTCAAAAATTATGAAAAAACTTAAGAAATATTTATAATTTACATTATAAATAAATCTTTTATGTATAATATTTTAAAATTTTGTATACATGTAATGTAGGGTTGGTTTGGCTCGGTTTGAATTTTTTTGGTTAAACCAACCAAACGAATTATGATCGGATTTCTTTTCCAATACCAAACCAAAATAAACCAAAGCATTAGTCAGTTTTTTTTTTCCCAGCTTGATTTGAATTATTGATTTGGTTCGATTTTTTTATTTTCTTTGTACACCCTAAACATAGCCATAAAAGAGCAAGCGAAGCACTTGTTCTGAATGTTTCTCATATAAAAGATGAGTAGAATTCATGATTTTGCATTGGAAGAAATAAATCAAGGGTTAACTACATGAAACACACCTATAATATGACTAAGTTTCAGATATATTTTATTCATTTTAAAATTCAACACTTACCTTTCTTTATATATAGAAATCCTACCTGACACCCTTATGAGGTATATACCTATAACTAAGAATTAAAGTAAAATTATTAGAAGACAAATTAAAATTTAAGTAAAAAGCTTTTACCTATTTATTTTGAATAAATTTTAAAAAGAAGATAAATCTTTTCTGTTGAATTTTTTAATTCACGTCTTTCATTAAAAAAGAGAATAAATATTTTTGAAACATGTATCTTTCGAAACTCATAAATAGGAAATGAAAACATATTATTTAGTAAGATTACTAACTATTAGCAATAATTTTCTTGCACTTTAAACATGTAAGTTATTCGCATTTTCTCATTTCAATTTTTATTTATTTATTCGTCCGCTTCAAATTTATCTTAAATTTACTTAGTTAGATGAAGTTCCATTTGTTTAGAATTTCAATTATATAAGAGGTATAAATGTTTTTAGAAAGTAGATGAAGTTCGATTTGTCTTAAAATCATGCTTTTTATAAAAGAGCGACATTTACAAAGGATAACCTTTTCCATAACAAGTACGTCTTGCTTTCTCTTGCAAAGTTTCCCCAAAAATAATTATTTTATTAAGTAAAATGTGAAGAAGAAAAAGGGGAAACGGGTCAAATTTGCCCCTATAATTTAATAAATAGATTAAATTTTCCCTCGTTATACTTTCGGTACAAATTTATCCCTCCTGTTAAGAAAGTTATCAGAAATATCCCTTATTGGTCACAAATTTACCTCTTGGAAAATGACAAATGAGGGGTATTTGATAACTTTCTTAAAGGGAGGGATAAATTTGTACCGAAAGTGTAACGGAGGGCAAAGTAAATCCATATTATTACTTTATATAAACGTTGATATGAGGACTTTGATCGTCCTCACAGGGTTAGTTATGACATCGTAAAATTTAGCGAAAAGGACATATATGGCCGCTCGGCCATAAATAATCTCATCCTCTAGCCCAATTTTTCCCAAACCGAAAATGTAGCAATTAAACAAATCTCATCCATTAGCTAAAACTTAAATAAGACAATTTTCAAATAAAAAGCCAAACGCAAAAATGTTTGAGGCGATTTTTATATATAATATGTGTCATTTGTGTATAAAATATGTATCAGTTCCTATCTGTAATGTATAGAAACTATATAAAATATGAATCACTAAGGTATGTATCTGTAATGACCCGTTTCATCGTTACGGTGAAATTCTAAGAAAGGCGACAACTATGGGGCTTAACGATGTCTCCACCTTCTCGCATCTTGGAAAACTTTCAAGCCAAACCAAGATCGTCGTGCGCATCGCATAAGCAATAGAAGTGTGAGCAAACAAATAGAGCCAGACCGCTACAGCGGTCGCGTAGACGCTACAGCGGTGCCGCTGTGGCGGTATACCAACCGCCGTAGCGGTAACCGCATATGACTGCTCAACCGCCATAGCGGCGTGTTGGCCGCCCTGACGGTACCGCTGCAGCGGTACATCTACCGTCGGGGCGGTTTCGCACAGTGAATTCCACCTATTTAAGTGACATTTCGGGAATTGACTTCATTTCTCAAAACCCTAGAGAGTCCAGCCGCCTTTGGAGTAATTTGGAGCCAAAAATGATACTTCCTTGGGAAGGGTTATTTCCCTAAACTCTTCCATCCATTCTCCCAACATTGATTCTCATTAAGGATCCTTGTCTAGAGTCACAAATGGGAATCTCAAATCTCTTAAGTTCCAATATAATGAACCCTTGTCCTTCTTGATATAAAGTCCTTGGGATATTTTCCTATGCACATCATCCTAACATGATTCCCAACCTAATCCTTCACCTACCCCATTAAAATACCTTTGGGTCTCTATTTTAGATCTTGGTAATGGGTTTTTTAAAATAAGCCTAAAATGGCAATTTGACCAAACTAGTAACTTGAGTAAGGTCATGAATGTCCTAAATGAAGGTTGATCTATCAACTAGCATTGTGATAGTGAGTTTTTAGGTAGGATAAAATTCCATGTCTACCTTAGCAATTTCGAAGTCCTTGGGAAGGACCCTAATGGTGAATTCTACACTTGGGTCTCATGGTTGTCTCCGAGCTTTTCGTATGGATTACGCGGTCGTGATTAATTGAGGCGTCATTGGATGTTCGTGGCACCCACTCAGCCATGAGGTAGGTTATGGTTTCCTTTCGGTAGACTCCGGTTAGTTTTTCATATTGTTGTGTAGAAGAAACGGAGAATGCATGTATAGGAATTTGGAGATATGGGATGGAATCTTAGGATGGTATTGTTATGTGTGACATGTTTGTTTGGGCTCGTGGCCTATAGACTCCTTAGGTATTGATGTGACCTTGTTGATTATCGGTGGATTTATGTGACTTGGGAGTAGTGGACGGAATCTAGTTATGCCTATCGACGAGATTATTGTAGTAAATCTAAGCGCTAGCTGGAAATATAAAATGAATCACGGTAGTGAATGATGTCCTAATTAAATGGTGACGAGTGACTCGAGTGTAAGGTGAGATTTTTATCCTAAGCAAATATCTTTGATTTGGGAAATAGTAATACCGTTTGTTAAGTGATTGACTTGATGTGTGTTGGGGCTAGGCCACACCGTTATGTATGTTTATTGTTCAATTGTGTTGGCTTGATGCCATGCGTAGTTAGTAGATATCAAATGTTGCTTATTGTCCTGGTTCGGATAGGATTGATATACCCGTTATTGGTATTTGTACTTGGATATATGTTAGCATACCCACTGATGGTATTGTGATGTGATACGTTGTTGACATACCCGTTGTGGTAATTGTGATATTGAGCTCGACTGTTGGTGATTGGCATATGCATTGCACGCATTCTCTCATATTTATCATGCATGGCCGATATCCGGTGATGATCCGGTATCGTTGATGAGCGAAACTGATATTTGATAAACTCTTTACTTGACTGATTGTGAAAAGGCCGATGTCCTAAAATCCATTCCGGAATCTTTGTTTATATGAAACTGATACTTGATAAACTCTTTTACTTGAGTGATTGTGAGGAGACCGATGTCCGAGGTTCAATCCCGGAATCGTTGATTTATGAAACTGATATTTGATAACTCTTTTGAGTGATTGTGAGGAGGCCGATGTCCGATGGTTATATTCGGGCATCGTTGTTGCATGGCCGATACCGATATTATTCAGGAATCGATTGTAATGCATGGGCTCCGCCGGTCCCCCGGAGTGGTACCGGTGAGATTCCCCCTGTGAGCAATTAGCCAGGGTCCCGTCTGTCTGTTTGTTTAAGATCCGAGATGAGTGACACTTAGACTTCACGAGTCACACTGGGTTGTGCTACCGAGACGTCGATATTTCCGTCCAGAGTACATGTGTATACCTCATTTGCATAGCATGGCATGGCATCACATTCATACCATTATTGCACTGCATTGCATTATGACTTGAGTGAGATGTCGTGATGACTGTATTGTGACGATTGTGTTGTTGATGATTGGACTGTGATGATTCTATTGTGGTGATTGTTCAGGATTAGATATACTCAGACTTATTCTATGAGGTTTAGATGCTATACATAGGTAACGATGAACATTTGGACTCGACTCTTGTGACTTATATTGTTGACTTGTGCCTGTTAGACGAACCTAAAACTAGTAGTGTATCGTGTTAAGCAAGGTTGGACATGAAGGTGTCGTAACAATAAGTTCGCTCCTAAAACACGGACGGGCGACCCGGGAATAGTAAAGACGTTGAAAAGCTGTATATGTGTTTGGCCAACTTATAATTTATGATAAATTAGTTGTGACTTAAGTTAGATTGAAGTTGTGATCTATTGTTTCGGGATATGTGACTTGATTTAGTGATTATCATCATTATTCGTGAATTCTTTACCAATATGTGTTACTAACCATTGTCGGCCTATGATACTTACTCAGTACGTGTGGTTGTACTGATATTGCACTTGCTACACCCTTTTTGGGGTGTAGACTGTTTCAATTGATGGATCAAAGTATATGCAGAAGTTATGCGGTGCTTGTCTAGAAGGCCTCCTCCCATTTCATTCCGGGATTGGAGGTTGAGTCTTAGAATATGATGTCACTCTGAAATTTACTTAGTCGCTCTTGTATTAGTCTAGACCAGGTCGTAGGAAAATTGTATTGAGTTTGTAAAAATTTATTGTCAATTTATGTAACATTTGAGTTAGTATTTATAAATGAAATTCCGTTGTTTTTCTTAATTTCCAAATGCTTTTGAAAGGAAAGTTATGTGATTGAAGCGTTGTATAAACGAGAGGGTTCGCCTACCAAGGTGGGAAGGTAGGTGCCCGCACGAGCCCAAAATGGGTTGTGACAAGTTGGTATCAGAGCCTAGTTTATCGGTCTACTAGGTACAAGAGCAATGTCTAGTAGAGTCTCGTGGAATGGTACGTAGACGTCCGTACCCGTCCACGGGAGGCTATAGGGCATCTAGGAAGATTTCCCTTCTTTCTTTCAAATCGTGCTACTTCGATCGAATTGGTATCTTGGTGAACCCAATTGGTATCTAGATGATTCCAATTGGTATCTACGTGCAAAAAGTAAGTTATATTTCAGAGTTAGATATAGCTGCGTTGTAAGAGGTGAGTTAGATTTCGGATGCGAGAGGAATTGGGCATACCACTGCCAGATATACCGCCCCAGCGGCCAGCCCACCGCTGCGGCGGCGCCGCCATAGCGGTGGAACAACCGCTGAAGCGGTGATCCATCTTCCCAAAGGGACTGCTTCTGCGGCCCCCTTGCCGCCACAACGGTCTGAGAGACCTCTGCAGCGGCACTGCTGGAATCAGAGACCTGCACTTCCCTGTTCTCAGTCCATTTCCCTGTTAACCCAACAAATCAGATAGAAACAGCAGTACGACCAACCAACAAGCTGCATAAAATAAATAAGCTACCATTAATAAAAGCAAGAAAACTAAATAGTCCAATATCCAAACAATTATCCAGACGATGGCCATAAACCAGGCCAACTAAAAACCAAAACAAAATTATCCGAAAATAAAGAGGCAAACCAACAAAAAATTGTCCAGAAATAAAGGCCCTACAAGGGCAACCAAGCATAAAAAGAGAGGGAAATCTCTAGGCTGGCCGCATGCTAGTCGCGCCGTCATCATCAGAGTCGCCACCACCGGCACCACCTAACCCACGCTGACCGCTATCCTCACGGGGGCCACTCTCGAAGGAGTACTACTTGGAGTCATCATCATCCTCCACTGGCAGCGGCTCATTGGGGTACATCTTACCCCACATCCCCTTAGCAACCCTCCAAGACCTGATTCTAAGCTTGTCGCGCGCCTTGTTCTTCATCCTCTCCCTATCAAAATCAGTGCGAAGCTCACCATGATTTTTAGCCAGAGTGGTGTAGGCAGTCCGGTGATTGACTCACCCATCTGCGTCTAGGTGTCAAAATACCCTTTCATCTCCCGCGAGGGGGTAGGCAAAGAAGAGACCGATGAACTGGAATCGCCAGAAGGCATGGGCATCACTCGGAGTAAAGTCTCAATGTCGTCAAAGCGCGTCTCTATGCGCTCAAAAGGACCTTGTGCATGAGGAGCCTCAGTCCCAGTATCATCCCCCTCGCCAGCGTCAGCCCCAGCTCCACTTCCTCCTTCGCCCGCATCATCCTCTTTTCTCCTCTTCCGGCTGACAATCGCCGATCCGTGACCCTTCGCCTTCAGCAGATGGTAAAGAGGCTCAAGCTGGACCCAATCGTCATCGTCCTCCTCTGGAACCTTAGCCTTCTGGCACAAAAAGGTGATCAAGGAAGGGAACATTAAGCTTCTTCCACCAACCTCCACAAACTCCTTCCACTCCGCAATGACTTGCGCCCCCACATTTACAGGAATGTCAGCAAGAATGCAAGCAATAACAAGGGCACGGGCATAGGAGACATCATGGGTGTTTGAGGAAGGGCGGACTCGGCGGCTAACAATCTATAACCATCTCCTAGCCTCAGCAGTAAAGCGGTCACTGTATATCGCTCCCCTACCACGAGCCCAGGGAACCTTTGGTATATCACTTGCCTTCACCAACTGGGTGGCCAATCACATCAAATCCTTCTCTGCCGCCTTCTCCAAATAAGGCTCCTCGGGATGATCATCTAGCCTGTAAATCCGGTTGATAGCCCTGGCCCCCGCTTTCACGGGAGTGCCCCTTATTATGATCACCGGGCTAGGAACATCCCAGTCAACCGAAGGCAGGATGGCATATAACTCTCTAACCCGGGACTCATTGCAATCTCCCAGGTTTCGAACCAAGCGAGTCCACTTGGTCTCCACCAAACTGTTCCAGAAATCTGGAGCCCGTCTTTCCATATTTGTCATGTCAAAGCCTCGCTCCAATAGTAAGGGAATAGACCTCTGCTCCAAGTGTAGCCGTTTACTCTGTCGAGTGGGAAGATTTTCATAAGCGGGCACTTCTCTGTTTTGGGGCACCGCCCTTTGGATTTGAGGTACTTGTTCCCCGCGTTCAGCCATTGTGCCTGCGAAGAAATTAAAAGCCTGTCAATCCTTAAGCCTTATCAGTTACATGTCAATTCTATCAAGAATCAAAGCGAAAAATTGAGTAAACGGCCTAGTCGCAGACTGCACTGATGCAGAATCTGCGACAACCGCCACAGTGGGCTGCAGACTGCTATGGCGGTACCGCCGCTATGGCGGAAATGAGACTGCCACATCGGTCAGTAATGTTTGGGGTGAGCCGCCACAGCCGCCAGTTAAGCGCCAAGGCGGTGCCTCTATAGCGGGCAGTGTACCACTGCAGCGGTATCACCTTACCCAAACAGTTAACCAAAATTCCCAAATTTCAAGTTATACTTTTTAGATTAAAAACGTGTTTTCAAGCACAGATCGAGGAGAAAACCAGTATGCATGAAGTTTAAAACCCATTGGGCGCCATTCTAACAACAAACTAGCCCAAAATTCTTGATAAACCCTAGAATCTATTTCAAGAATTTTTCTTTACTATGCTCAAGTTTTGCGCCTCAAATCTATGTTATAATCAAGCTAAGTGCGAAGGGAAGATTATTGTAACACCTCAGAGCTTTAACTTAAGCCTTGACCATGATCCCAGACTTAGAAAACCAGATAAATAATGTGAGAATTGGAAATTTCTCTTCAGCTGTCAGATGGAGATTTACGCCCCAAAATACGAACCGTAAACCAGTATACGGCCAGTATTTCAAGTCGTAAAGTGATACCCTAAATCACTGTGCATTCTGGAATTTGGCATGTGGAATTATATATTGTTAAATACGGACCGTATTTTGAAATACAGCCCGTAAATTGGGATCGTTTTTAAGAAGAAACTGAAACTTATTTACTTTTGGAGAGCATCTTGAAATACGGTCCAGGTTCACGGACCGTATTTCCTAGCCCGCACCAGAACCTATAAATACCAGCCTTCAGTTGTTTTATTTCGTTTTTCATAATTCCAAGCCCTAGAAACGAAGTATTCTTCTCCCAACAATCCAAAACAACAAGGTAAGTCATTCCAAACTCTTCCAAATCAGTTCTATCATATATGCTCTTAATCTAACCATGAAACCATGTTCTTAACATAGGGTTTTCAAGAAAACCCAATTAAAGGGCATAAAGAGCAAAACCTTGAAACTCTTTTTGCAAGACCAGATTATTATTCAAGTTTGGGAGAAATTCCAGGTATGTTAAGCATACTATCTACATGAGGAACATTGTTTAATCATCCTCATACCTCAATTATCATAATTCTCGAAATCCGAGCTCATGATTTTGCCCTAGTTCTTGATTTTCATAACCTAGGGTTGGAGCTTAGTTTTCTGATTATATTCATACTTGCTATGCATGCTATGGACCCTAGATTAATCTAAAAGACTTATAATTCAATCTATGAGTCTCAGAATGCAGTCTAAGTCATCAGTCGGGTTACGAGCCGGTGAGTCGGTTTTACACCTGTTGCTTCATGTTTGATTGGGCCTAAGGCCATAATTATGATTCATATGCATATGTAATTATTTTGGGCCTGAGGCCATAGCTTTGAGATCTCATTATTTGTTGGGCCTGAGGCCATAATTACATGATATTTGCACAAGTGGTTTCTATACAGATCAGCTCATGATATGAGTATTCAGTTTCATTATACTTTATTGTTCATGTATCCTTATCATTGCTTCAGTTGCTTATCATACATGTACAATTCAAATGTACTAACGTCCTTATGCATGGGCCTGCACTTCATGGTGCAGAGTCTGACTTTCAGGAGGATACAGCCGCCGCTTAGCTCCCAGCACTTTGAGTACATTAGCTAGTTGGTGAGCCTCTCTCATTCAGGGCTTCCTGTCTATTTCCAGCTTTCGAGTATTAGTTAGTTCATTAGTATTTGAGGCATGTCAGGGTCTTGTCCTGACCTAGTTATTCTTACAGTATTTTGATCATAGAGGTTTCATAGACACAGTCATTAGTAAGTTATGTTGGTTTTGTCTCACAACATTTATTTCTGCATCCTCTATTATATTGGAGTTAGAATATTCTCTTGGTTCATTTTATATCTTGCATGCTTTCATGATACAGCTATTAGACTCAGTAGCCATGGGTTCACTCGGTCATAGACAGTTAGGCATCGAGTGCCGTGTCACGCCCAGGCCATGGTTCAGGGCGTGACAATTATCCTAACGATTAACTAGTTCAGATTACTCCAAAAATTCGTCCAAATTGTGTCGTTACCTAAAAAATGTATTATAGAAACCGTATCATTGTGGTATATAATATTTATCACTATTGTATATGTAAAAAAAAAATATCCTATCATTATTGTATAATATGTGTATAACAAATGTATAATTAACATATAATTTATGTATAATAAATGTATGATTAATTCCAGCATATGTATATAAACTATATCATTCTTGTATATAAAGTGTATATGTAATTCCAACATATGTAAATATGCTGTAGCAACCCTTTAATGGCGACGTTTTTGTGGCAACTGCCACAAAAAGTCTTTTTTTTTTTAGCGCCTAGACTGTTGGGCCGGCCAGCCTTGCCATTATTTTGGGCCGGCCGGCCATTTTTTGGCATTAATTTGGGTCGACCGGACTCCTGGTGGGATTAAGCCCAAACAGTGATTAAATGTGGGATTAGTTTGGCTGAGTGGACACACAGTGTCCTTTTTCCTAAAATTTAAATCCTTATGTGTTGTCGAACTTTTAATCGTCCATGTAATGGCGTTTAGTCACCGACTTGGCACGTGGAGAATATCAACATATGATGCTTAATTTTTTAAACTTTTGTCCACAAATATCACATGATAACTTTTGTGAGTTTTTTTTTTTTTTTTGGACGCTTTTTAATTAAACCATTGTTGAATATTATTAATTTAAACTCTTGATACCTTTTGAAAATTATTACTTCCTATGTTTCAATTTGTTGGTCTTACTTTTTTTTTTAGCTTGTTTAAAAAAATATCTTTTTCCTAATTTAGCTACTCCTTAATTTCAACATCTCATATGACTTTCTTTTTCTTTTAATATTACTACTATATATAAGGGAGAACCAAGAGCTTTTGTAGTCCTCACAAAAAATTTCAAATTAATGTTAAACTTTTCAATTAATTACTTCTAGGTCCTAATTTCATTTTTTAAAGTCAATTTTTTTTAAAAAAAAATTATTTTATTACATAGGGGTAGGGAAAGGGGAAATGCAGGAGGGGATTACAATGTGGGGATTCGAACCCTCACCAACAAGGTGAAAGTTCGGTAGCCAACCAACTGAGCTACTAGATCCCTACGTCAACTTTACTTTTTGTTCTTATGGTCTACTTTTTAAAAGCTGTCAAACACCTACCTTATTTCTTCTTTCACTTTTGTCACGACCCAACCCCGTAGGCCGTGACTAGTGCCCGACCTGGGCACCCGTACGTACCAAAAGCCGAAATAGTAACTCAAGTATTTACAAAAATTTGGGCAGAGTTTCCTCTGTTTTTCTTACTAACCCAAAATTAACCTGCACGCAGGAAATACCAACAGAGGCCACACAGGGCCAACATATCCATATACACATATATAGAGGCGAGGCGGACGAGGCGCGCGTGGCGGGTGAACCGCCCCGATATATATCACACGTACATATACAATACCGTACGTACATAGCCATAACCCACGTACATATCCACGGACCTGCGACGAATAACGAAATCATATGACGGGACGGGGCCCCGTCGTACCCCGAATAATAATATACATATGCATCGGAAGAAAATATATACCAAAATGTATAAGTCTCGGAAGAGAGCACTCCCGTAAAAGCGAGAATAGATGGCCTAAGAAGGGGATCCTCAAATTGGGCGTCGGTGCACTGCGGGCATGAAACGCGACCGAAGAAAGGGGGTTACGAAATAGGTACTGAGTATGTAAAGCAGGATTTCAGAAACATAATAACATATCACAGAAAATGAATATGATTTACAAAACATCAAAGTATTTATCAAAAATTAAAATCATGCAAAGGCTCTTAGAACGATGGTCGCCCGCCTGTCGATGGCGCCATACCACAGCATCACACCAGAAAGTTTCATATCTCCGTAACCCGACATATCCCCGTAACACATCATAGTCAACCATAACACCAAACACAACATAACGCCACGTATAAACGGGACCCGGCTCTCTAGCGAGAAGCTCGGCGAACCGTAACACAGCATCACACCAGAATATGTCATAACGCGCACGAAACATAACCGGCCCGGGATCCGGTGAACGAAGCAATAACCATAAGCACGAGCGGACTCATGAGTAATCATATGCATCAAAATCATAAACAGTACTCATTAAGTAAATAAGAAAGCCATATGAGAAAATCATAGTGAAGAAAATATTGAATTTTCCGAAAATCCATAAAGGTAGCATAGAAAGGCCGCGGCCCCACGGACGGGTGCCGACCCCCATCCGAGCCCGACTACGCGGGGTAGGGAAGAGTTATGCCTTATGAACTTACATATTATGTTTTGGGGCGTTCCGAGGTCGTATGCAAAAGTTACGGACGTTTGAAGTTCGGGACCTCTTTGTAGTCAAAATTTTCATAAGTCTTTTGAAAACTCATTTATTTGAAAGCTTAAGAGTCTTACATTGAACATATTAAAGAATAAATCTTTAGGATCAAACAAGTACGTATCTAAGCTCGGATTTAAGAACGGAATAACCCCGAGACGCGGGTTATAGCCTAATAGCGCTAGGACATGCCAAAGGAAAGAAAGCGACGCCTTACATACCTCGTTCAATCGCAACACAAACCAAGCCTCAACCCTCGGCAATTCCAAGATCTACATAACGCAAAGCACATTAACATTAGGCATACATATTTAGGCATTCAATTCCAAACGAACATTAGATTCTATCGAAATTTCGGCAAAGATTTCCCCTGTAAATGCACCAACCCCGAGATTTCAACTCGGCTCGTTTCCACAACAACCCAACAAGAAATCAAACCACAACATTAATAGTCGATTCACAATACGTTCCAACATTAATATTCAATTCCAACATATTCCAACACTATACATATATTGCTATATACTTAGAGACATTCCAATATAATCGACTAGCTTCATGAAACCAAACCGACACTAACGCTCATGCGTTCAACTACTAATCCAACCCATTCAAACCATATGCAATAACACTTTAAGCAATTCATACAATTTTTCCAACATTCCAAATATTGTTCCATTGTACCCGAAATGGTCCCCAAACCCGAGAACAACATCAAATACACTCTTCTCTTCCAAATTCATGATTTACATCATTAATCCACATACTAACAATGCATTATTCATAAATGTAAAAATTACATAAAATTCACATAAATTCCCAACTCATGCCATAACCAACATAACATCATTCTAAGCCATCAAACTTGCATTTTTCCTTATAAAATCCATGACGACGACAACGAAAACACTAACGACAATTTGTTCATTCAAGGCTACACAAAGGGAGGCCATTCGGCCAACACACTATGTCACACCAAAGGATGATTTTCATTCTTTTCTTCACACTACAACAATTAAAACATGCTAACTACCATTAATACATGACTTATACTACAACACACATACTCATGGCCAAACCTACCACACACGGCCAACTTCAACTTCCCTCCTAACATAAATTTCTTCCATTTTAGCATACAACAACACATATACACCATCTATAACACAAGAAAACAAGATTAAACTCACCTTTCTTCTTCAACTTAACTTGACCAAAGTTGGTCGTTAGAGAAAACGAGCGTACTATTGTCCGAAACAACACCGCCACGTTACTTAGCACCCTTGAATTAGCAACTTTACTTGAAGAATTTATTTTTTTGATGGATGAAATTTGGTCTTGAAAATCATGGACATGGCCGAAACCCTCTTGGTTTTTGTCTCCAAGGTTTTTCTTGATTTTTCTAGAAATTGTTTAAGTGTTGAAGATGACTTAGTCATCTTTTATAAATACATAACATGTTCCATGTGGCCATGGCCCACTATGAAGTGGCCGGCCACCTTGCCCTCTTTTTTTTTTTTTTTTTTTTGAATTTTCAACTTTCCCAAAATAGTCCACTTACTAAAAATGGAAAATTCCTTCAAGTGTTCTTTTAACATTTTCAAGACATTGAAATCATACACAATTTAAGCCTTTAAAACAAACGAACGTCTCTCGGGATAACCTTGTCCCTAACTTCTCATAACTCACACAAGTTGTCCCGTTGTTCAAAATACGGGATATAACAACTTTCTTCTATTGATCTTATCTATTATCCTTAAAAAACAATCATTTCTTCACTAGATATTCTTGCTTCTTGTCGCTCTCTTGTTTTAATCATTTCTTCGCTAGATATTCTTGCTTCTTGTCGATCTCTTGTTTTTCCTTTTTCATTTGTTGCTTATTGTCCTCCAACTATTTTTTTCCTCCTGTTATTGGTTCGTTGGTTGTAGATTCTTACATGTAGGCATTTCTTTTATTTTATACTTGCATTATTGAATTTGAGAATTTCTGAAAATTTATTTACTTACATGTAGGCATTTCTGTTACATTATATTTATAAATGACCAAGCTCATGTGTTTAAAAAAAATTGTACTAAAATGATTTTCAGGTATAATTTTAAAAATTATTTAGTCTAAAACTAAGGTTAAATCACATTTAACCAGCATAAACCCTTAACACAAAATAATGAGTGCATAATTTAATAAGTATCAAAACAAATTTATTTTTCTCTATAAATAAAATCACACGCTCACAAATTCACAAAAATATGAAAATATTTTTCGATTTATGATTTTTGCAAGTTGTAATTATCCTACTTTATCATCTTAGTTTAGGATATCGAATCACTTGTGTCCCTTTGAGATTTGCTAATTTTTCTACTTAACTTTCTTCCTCATAAATAAAGTTTTCGTTAAAAATCATCTAATTATGTGATGAAGAAACTTTAATAATTATAAAAATTATTAATAAGATATCATTAACCTGCAAGTACATTAAATTAGTTATGCGATAGAAAAATGTACTCCCTCCGTCCCAATTTATGTGATATAGTTTGATTAGACCCGGAGTTTAAGAAAGAAAAGAAGGACTTTGAAACTTGTGGCCTAAAACAAGTCATAGATATTTGTGTCGCTGTAAATCATTTCACTAAGGGTAAAAGGGAAAGTTTCAAGTTAATTTATTTCTAAATATAGAAATGTATCATTCTTTTTAGTACAGACTAAAGGAATGTGTACCACATAAATTGGGACAGAAAAAATAGCAGGTTATACTTATTTAATAAAAGATTATATTTTTGGGAAAAGATCACGCATGCCCCCTCAAATAAAAAAAATTACCCTCCCATATCCCCATTACTTTTGTACCCCCAGAAAAAATTAAAAATATTTACCCGGAATGCCCCCAGTTATGATACCAACATGGAATATAAATATACTGAGATGGTATTATGGAAGATGCTTCAGTCCTTCTCTTAGTCCTTCATCATACCATCATGGTATATAAATATACTGAGATGGTATCGTGGAAGATGCTTCAGTCCTTCTCTCAGTCCTCCATGATACCATTATGGTATATAAATATACCGAGACGATATCATGAATGATCTATGTTCATTTATTAAAAATGACTCACTTTTCTCAAAAAAATCTCTATGATACCATCGTCTTATATACATATACCGTGATGGTATCATGAAAAATTGCTTTTCAGTCCTTCAATGAGACACTCCTCAGGACCATGATACCATCATAGTATATAAATACATTGAGATGGTATCATAAAGGACTGTTTCAGTCCTTCTCTTAGTCCTCCATGATACCATCGTGATATATAAATATACTGCGATGGTATCACGGAGAGAAAGGGGTTTGGCCGAGGGGTATGTCGGGTAAATATTTCCAACCGGTGGGGATAGAAGCGAAAATAGTTTGGGAGAGGGCATGAGCGGGTAAATATTTTGTATTTTAGGGGCAATAAGTGATGTTTTCCCTATATTTTTATATTTTGAGTTTGGGCCCGGGCTTAGCACGGGCCTTTCATAACTAGTGACATGTTTAAGAGTAAGACCACAAGATTAAAGTGCATTTTTAGTGTATTATACATATTTTTAGTTTAAGATCACAAAATTCAATTATTTTTATTAAACTTTTGTTCCAAGTCAAATTAAGACAAACAAATTAAAAAGGAGGAAGTAAATTTAAAAGTGTGATCACATTATCACATAATAATTTTTAGGGAAAATGACACAAATGGCCGCTGGGCCATAAATAATCCCAGGCCCATCTATTCCCAAACCCAAAAATTAGCCCATAAACTATTCTCATCTGGTAGCCAAATTTGTAGCAGGCCTTTTGTGGCGACTTTTGGTCGCCACAAAAGATTTAAAAAGTCGCCACTAAAGGCTGGGTGGTCCAACAGCCCCATACATTTTTATTTTTATTTTTATTTTTAAAAAGTTAGACTTTTTATGGCGATTTTATAAGCATAGAAAAATCGTGCTTTTAGCCAATTAAAAAAGTCGTCACTAAAGGTTAAATATGTATCACTATTGTATATGTTAAAAATAAATATCATATCATTATTGTATAATATGTGTATGATAAATGTATAATTAACGTATAATTTATGTAAGATTAATTCCAGCATATGTATATAAAACGTATAATTCTTGTATATAAAGTGTATATATAATTCCAACATATGTATATATACTATAGCAGCCCTTTAGTGGCGACGTTTTTGTGGCGACTAAAGTCTTTTTTTTTTTTTTAAGCGCTGGGCTGTTGGGCCGACCAGCCATTTTTTGGCATTATTTTGGGCCGAACGGACACCTAGTGGGATTAAGCCCAAACAGTGATTAAATGTGGGATTAGTTTGGCTGAGTGGACACACAATGTCCTTTTCCCTAATTTTTATTCCATTTGCGATGATCGTGGTAATAAGCGCCAAATATGTTTTTACATAAAAAAATAATATCAATATTAAAACTAATAAATATGTACTAGGTTCGAATTTCCTTGTATACATAATTTTGCATGATATGGAAAATTGAGTTGGTTTGTAGTTGATGAGCTATGTAGCTCATATCTAACAAAATTAACTTACTTTTTTCAGATTTGTGGTATTATAAATTTAATACATGTGTATTTAAATATTTATAGTTTATAAAATCATAACGAACATCGTAAGCTGTTGCTTATACTCCATGTGCACTGTATATAGGGCGTAGTCAATCAGCTAAATTTTTGTATAAAATCATAATATATTAGTTTCTTAACATTTTGAAATTTACAAATCTCAACTTAATAGTTAACAATGTTAAAAATATGTTAATACAGATAGCAATGACCGAACTTAAATAATAGTAGGTGGAAATGGCCATCAGGTGCAATTCCTACTTTCAGGCCTCATCACACACCCGACCCGACCCGACCCGTTTCGTAAACTTGCGCAAAAACACTAGCTTAGCTTAACTCGTCTGTCTACATAAACAGGAAAAAGCTCGACTCACTTTCATTGCGCACTTCTCGTAGATCTCACATCACAGGTATACTGCAGATAAGGAAAAAAATGTCACGAAGGTATGATAGCCGTACAACAATTTTCTCCCCAGAAGGTCGTCTCTATCAAGTTGAGTACGCAATGGAGGCTATTGGAAATGCCGGTAGTGCTATAGGCATCTTGTCCGAGGATGGTGTGGTGCTGGTAGGTGAAAAGAAAGTAACATCCAAGCTGCTTCAGACCTCAACATCTAGTGATCATGTGGTGTGCGCTGTAGCTGGAATTATGTCTGATGCCAACATACTGATCAACACGGCCAGGGTCCAGGCTCAGCGCTACACATTCGCTTATCAAGAACCCATGCCACTATGTGACACCAAGCAAGGTTACACGCAGTTTGGTGGACTTCGCCCTTTTGGCGTTTCATTTCTCTTTGCAGGTTGGGATAAGAATTATGGCTTCCAACTTTACATGAGTGACCCTAGTGGAAATTATGGTGGTTGGAAAGCCGCAGCAATTGGAGCACACAACCTGGAGCTCAATCAATTCTTAAGCAGGATTACAAGGATGATATCACAAGGGAAGAGGCTATCAAACTTGCTCTTAATTAAAGTGCTTAGTAAGACAATGGATAGCACTAGTCTCACTTCAGAGAAACTTGAACTTTCTGAGGTATTTCTCTCTAATGGGAAAGTCAAGTATCGAGCATGCTTTCCCGACACTCTGAACAGAATGTTGGTGGATGGTGGACCGACTCAACCTGCAGCAGAACTGCAGAAGAATAGTAAAAGAATGTCTTTTGATCGGGATTTGACATCATTGACTCTTTCTACACCATGTGTGGCATGTTGTACTAAAACTAAGTGGTGGATTTGTGTCTTATTACAACTGCATACTTATGTCAAAAAAAAAAAAAAAAGTTAATTCAGAGATTAGTACTGCAATTGATGTTAGTGCAATATGATACGTTCAAATCCACTCCTCAAAGAGAAAGTGTACACGGTTGTCGCATTATAATTTACCCAACTATGAGTCGGGGTCGAATCCACGGGAAACAATATAAAGGTGATTTAAACAAGAAATTATCACTTTCTACGCTAAGTCAAATGCTTTTTTAATATTTTGATTTTTAGAAAATTATAACTAATGCGAAAATATAAACTAACCTAGAAATCGGGTAAAATGATCAATGGCCACAAGCATGGATACAAGGGAAATTACTCTCAAGTAACGATCCAATGTATTTCACGATTTTACAACTAAGAGCGAGTTTATATTAAAAGATAATGATTTATAAAATCTCATCAAAAGTCTCTCTGACAAAATTGATAAATGCCATTACTAAGCTTTCTCAAACCTTAAAATGTAGAAAATGTGAACACTCAATATAATCTCAAGTAATTTTACTATCTCTAGCTCAAGTTATTAGATGAGGTTTAAAGCCCCAAATTCTTGTTAATTAATCTTTCGCAACCTCAATCTTCCTCTCTCGAGCTCAAATCGAAGTAAATGGGCGGGTCTTAGGGTTAACTAATCCCTTAAGAAATATTAAAGAACAATATTAATTAAAACAACAAAGATCCACTTCAATAGAAATAAAAATCATTCAATACATAAGCATAACAAGAGATTTCATCCAACTTTGCAAATGAATATTTTCATAAACAAGATTAAAGTGATGGAATAAAATTCTACACACTTAGATATACAATACAAAGCAAGGAATTAAAGAAAAGGTTAAGAAATTTATCATTAAAGTGCTCCAATCTTCTCCTCCAATGGTGTAGTTGATGTACCCTAGTTTCCAAGTCTTGTAAAAATGGCCAAAGCTGAAAATAATGTTCTCCAAGCCTTTCTTCTTGTAGCTCCACAACTTTTCCACTCAAAAATGACGAAAATAGCCCCACATTTGCAGATTTGCAGATCTGTCCATACTTTGCATTTCTAGTCATTTTTCTCATTTTAGCTCCTTTTTGCCTCATTTCCGCTTGGTTTCTTCCCGATCACTTTTAAATCACATAAAACATATAAAATGGAAGTAAATGACATTAATGCACTATTTTCTCAGTCAAATATAGCGAAATCTAAGATTAAAGAAGAGATAAGTTGGTATTTGATTAAAGAAGAGATAAGTTGGTAAAATACCAACTTATCATGATAACTTTTAGTAGATTAATCAAGAGCGTATCAAATATTATTAAGAATTAACAAACTGACATCATTTTAAGGGGGAAAAAAAAAACAAGAACATTAAATGAAGAAAAGGAAAAAGAGAAGGGATAAAACTATATATCATGAACTCTGGTAATTATTATATGAGGTTATATATTAATGAATTTCATCTAAAACTAAGCTTAAGTCACCACATTTAACAAGCATAAGTCCTTGCCACATGAAATTCTTAGTGAATCTATTAATGAACACCAAAGGAAATCTGATTCTATATATAGCTGAAAAATTATATGCTCACAGTTCATAAAAATGTCAAATGTTCTCAATTTATAATCTTCACCGAGTTATAATTATTTACATGTTGTAAATCATTTTAGTTTGTAAAATATCGAATCACGTGTATGTCCCTTATTATTTGCTAATTCCCTTCCAAACCTGCTTCTTCATAAAAATATCATTTTTGATTATCCAATTATGTGATAAGAAACTTTGATTCTTCTGAGACCTTATCGCAAGGCATTATTAACGTGCTACTGTCGTAAATTAATTATGCAATAGAAAATGGGATACAAATTATATTATACTAACTGAATTGAAGACTTTTAAATTTTGAATTTGGACCCACGCTTAGCACGAGCCTGCTTGAACTAGTACTAAATTAATATAGGGGCAAATCTAACCCTTTTCCCCCCAAAAAAAAAAAAGTGTTCCTCATGGACTCAAGAGAGGGTTCAATGCCTGACAACCGATGTAAGGCAGAACCATGAAACATATGCATTCAGATGATTGAGTTTAAATTTATTGTCCTCCTTCTAAAGTGTTTCTCGATCTGCAAGTTTTACCAGATGAGGCTAAAGTTCGGAATCATTCTTGATCCACTTAGGCTAGCGTTCCTCAATTTCGAGTCCAAATTCACACTACTCTGCTCGTAAATTACAAACAACGAGCTTGAATTACTAGATATTGAATTTAGACATCTTAAATTTTAGTTGCAGGTATAATGAAGGGATAAGGCACCGTTACCCCCCTAAACTATACCCGAATTCCGTTTACGACACACCTTACCTTTCCTGCGTCCTATTACCCCTAAACTTATTTAAACGATAATCCCCCCCTAAACGCCGATGCCCACTTTCATATGGGAGAGTGACATACACTCTCCTTGCCACATGTGTATTTATTTGTTTTCTTCTTTTTTTTTTTTAATTTTTTGACTTACGTGTCAATTTTTTTTTAAATAAAATAAAAAACTGAATTTTCATTAAAAAAAATGAGTTTTAAAACCCGCCTTTTTTTTTAATTTGAAAATTTGATTTTTTAAACCCATTTTAAAAAAAAAAAAAAACTAAAACATGGATTAAAAATCGAATTTTCTTTTTAAAAAAAGGATTTTTAAAACCCTTTTTAAAAAAAAAAAATGAAAATTTGTTTTTTTTTTTAAAACCGTTTTGAAAAAGAAAAAAAAATCGAAAAATGATTTTTTTTTTAAATATGGAAAAATGGAATTGTTAAAAATATGGAAAACTTGATTATTTTTTTAAAATGTCTTAAAAAATCTTGATTTCATTTTCTTAGGACACTTTTATTTTTCAAATAAAATCCGGAAAAATGTTTTTCCGGATTTATTTTCAAATTTTTAAGAAAATACAGATTTTTAAGAAAAAAAAAATTAAGTTTTCCCCTTTTTTATGTTTCACTCCTCTCAAAGAGAGTGAAACACACTCTCTTTGCCACATCGCGTTTAGGGGGTAATTATTCCGTTTTTTTTTTAAATAAGTTTAGGGGGGTAATAGGCCTGTGTGGGAAAGGTAAGGTGTGTCGTAGCAAATCTTGCATAGTTGCGGGGGTAATGGTGCCTTATCCCTATAATGAATTATCTATACATGAATTATACATATATCATAAATTCGTTTACTATTTTTAATTTAAGTGATTGGGTGGACGGATATTTAATATTTAGCTTAATTTATCTTCAATGCTGCACTCCAAACGGTGTTTTGACGACCACTTTTGATGTTCTAGTTTGTCAAATAACCCTTATTCTATTTTACTTATCTTGGTTAAAATATGAAACCCTCTTAGACATAATTACAATCGATCCTTCTACTAATAATCAACCCAAAAAGAAATGGTGAAATAAAACTTGCAAAATGCGGGTTCTATCTCATTTGTGCAAGACAACAATGGTTACAAAGTTTTGTAATTTATTTTGGTCAGAGTCTCACAGAACGAGGAAAAACAGACCATAATCTCTATGTTTTTGAATACCTCGTATTATGAACTTAATTACTAAACCTCAAATGAGGGAATTTCTAAATTTTTTGAAACTTGATGCCATGCTGTTGCAATTGTGATGAAATTTAGGTCTCAACTTTGAATTACCTAAATTATGTTTTGGAAAGGACCAACAGCACATGTGTATGTCCCCATCTTCCATGGCTACGTGTACTAGCAAACTATGCCTGTGCATAATTTGGTTACTCACTTTAGTTAGTATTTATGGTTTGTATATTTTGCAAAGGATACGCGATTCTCCTTAGTGAGTCTCCATATTTTTTTTTCCTTCTTATTTTTCCCCTTAATTTCTCAATTGTTATCAAAATTTGTCTTATTTTGGTTATGTGCGCTTCTCTTTATATTTAGTAAGTTGACAATTTAAATATTCTACATGTCAAGTTTATAATTACAAGATTTAAAGAATATTTTATTATATATCCATTTTTTAAACTAAAACCACAAAATTCAAAACCACCCATTTAAACTGTTTCACAAACTTGCACAAATGAAAGAGGGGGGATATAAAAAAAGGAAATGAAAAGGGCAATTGAGAATCAGGAATGTGGGGGCATAAGAAAAAAATAACCGAGGAAAAATTTAATTTTTAAAAAAAAGAAATGTACACATTTGGGCGCTTAGGTAATTTCAGTTTTCAAAATAAAAAAAAAG
>NC_081350.1:11158664-11235524 GCF_029784015.1 Lycium ferocissimum
CCAATAAATACATTCTAATCAAAATTGACTATTTTCAAGAACATTTATTCCTAAGGGTAAGATGAAAAAAGTTTAATTAATTTTATCTTGGTTTTGTAAATGAACAAGTAATTTGGACATATATTTTTAGTAATGTGACCAAGTAATATGGGACAGAGAAGATAAGATGTGAAAGATTTAATTAATTTTATCTTGGTTCTATAAATGAACAAGTAATTTGGACATATATTTTTAGTAATGTTAAGGAGATTTCATTTATGAACAAGTAAAAGTGCACGGACGAAATAAATATGTGGCTCGACAATTAAAATTGAAGCATACTGCGTATACATTTAGCCAGAGAATAAATATTCAATAAAAAAGTAGTTTAGTAATGTAGCCAACTAATATGGAATGGAGAAAGTATTTCATTTATTAATTCTTAAAGAACTTAAAAGTTAAAAGTCAAAAGTATAAGTGCGAGGAAAATAAATGTGTCGAGAGAATTAAATTTGAAGTGCATACGTGTATACATGAGAAGAGACAAATATTCAGCACTATGACATATGACCACGTGTGATAAAAAAATAGTTAGTTAAAATGTACAGTTTATATAGCTTGTGGTACAAATTTCTATTGCTGTGTTAGTCCTCTTTTCACACTTAGATACATTAGAAATAGAAAAGAAGAAAAATATACAATAGAAAAATAGACATATATCTTTAGTAATGTGGTCAAGTAATATGAACGAAGGGAGTACTTAACTTTTATTAATTCTTAAAGAACGTGAAAAGTCAAGTATAATAATGTGGCTAAGTAATATGGGACGAAGAGAGTACTTCATTTATTAATTCTTAAAGACATGAAAAGTCAAGTAATGTGGCCAAGAAATATAGATGGAAGAATCACCGTTTCATTATTAATTCTTAAATAATTGAAAAAATAAAAGTGAACAAGTAAAAATGCACGAAGATAATAAATATGTGTCGGATAATTAAAATTGAAGTGCATACATGTATACATGGGAAGAAAATAAATATTCAGCAAAAACGTAAAAAGTCAAAAGTGAACAAGTAAAAGTGCACGAAGAAAATAAATATGTGTCGGATAATTAAAATTGAAGTGCATACATGTATACATGGGAAGAAAATAAATATTCAAGAAAACGTAAAAAAAAAAGTGAACAAGTAAAAGTGCATGGGGGAAATAAATATGTGTCGAGAATTAAAATAGAAATGCACACGTGTATATATGAGGTAATATAATAAATATTCGGGGACACACATATATATGCACGAGATTTATTAATTCTTAAAGAATTAAAAGTCAAAAGTGAACAAATTAAAGCGCACGGAGAAATAAATTTATGTAGGAGAATTAAAATTGGAACCGCATATGTCTATACGAGAAGAGAATAAATATTCGATTAGAACACGAAAATGCAAAAAATGAATAAGTAAAAGCTCATGGAGGAAATAAATGTGTCGAATAATTAAATTTGAAGTGCATACGTCTATATGCGGTTAAGAAAATAAATATTAAATATTATGACGTATGTCTACGTGCGATATAAAAATAGTTAGATAAAATGTCTATATATAGTTGGTAGTACAAACATTCTCTGCATGTATGTGATTTGTGAAGAACATATAAAGCTGGAGGAGCGTGTTCGTCCTTCTCCTCCACGCTTATATATAATAGAAAAATGTTTAGATGACTTTTTTTTTTTTTTTTTTTTTTTTTTTTTTTGCTTCAAGAAAAGCATCTCAGAGCACAAATCACTAAAGAATTGAAGATATTTTTGCAGCATAAAAGCAGATGCGCAATCGCTATATTTTCAAGGATCTTCGTGCAAATTAAAGAATTCTGCTTTGAAAAATATTCATTCCCACTTAACAATCGCATTTTGCACAAATCAAATTTTTTAATCATAAGATTCATAAATAAAATAAAAATACATGTTCAAAATAGCGAGACAGAATCAAATATAGGCTTCTTCGGTAACATCACCTAAAGGATCTCGATTGCACACGCAATCAACATCTTTGGGAGAAGTTATGTTTTCTACTCAAGCTATTTTAACAGTTGGATAGATTAACTGTTTATATATGTACCTGTGCTTCTGAATTTTTGACCAAAACAATACATTATTTTAAAAAAAATTAACAAGAATAATGCAATCCTTTTAAAATTTACAAACGTAGTTGTGAATAACGTTTTAGGTAATATTTTATTAAAATATTTTAACGGAAAAAAGTTAGGACAGACGGAATAATGAAAATATAAAACGTAGTCGTGAGTAACGTTTCAAGATTTAGTTCGGAGAAATAGGCTTCTACTAATCTATTAATTACTCTCAAAGACAATTTGTGGGTCGGTGATGATTTTCTATTTTCTCTCACACCTTTTTTCTATGCTTATTTTCTTACTTTTTTCTTACAAAAGTGAGAAATCTCCTATACTACAATGTATATTATAGTTTCTACACAATTTCCCAAGATAAAAGATAAAATTGAAGACCATTCAATTTAAATAAACATATGTAAAATTTATTCGGTTGTGAAATTTGATTGATCTGAGCTACTCTTTTTATGATTTTTTGTTCCTTGTGGCCGAAGTGCATTATTGTCCTTACATATTTCGAAAAAGTATGCAAAGATATTTGTTTATCATAATATAATTACAATGCAATTTTAAATATCATCTTTGATTGTAAAAGTATTATTAATTACAAAGAGATATATATTTCAAAAAATGAAAATAAAATTTAAGTAAATAAACTTTAGTGACACAAGTATGTGTATTAAATAAAGGGTCAACTACGTATATATACATTATAAGAAGAAATATTTACGAAACGTGACGATAGTTTTATATTTACAAAACATAACATTACAAACCCTATACAAAACATGCTTTTTATATTTTTTTAAAAAATATTTTTTCATTTTTTTAAAAAATTATTTTTCATTTTTTTTATTTTTTTTATTTTTTAAAAAAATTATTTTTAAATTTTTTAAAAATTTATTTTTTAATTTTTTAAAAATTATTTTTTTATTTTTAAAAAAATTTTTTTTTTAATTTTTTTTTTTAAATTTTTTTTTTTGCTCAAAAATTTATGTATGAAAGTTGTATGAAATGTGTATATCTCGTTCAAGGCTTAAAAAGTTCGCTCAAAATTTAGTGTATGAAAACGGTATGAAAAATGTATGAAATGTGTATATCTCGTTCAAGGCTTAAAAAATACGCTCAAAATTATGTGTATGAAAACAGGATGAAATTTGTATCTCGCTCAAGTCTTAAAATTTCGTTCATATTTTCTTATATAAAGTTCACATTAGATTTCTGTAAAATTAATACAACTATAACAACATTGTATACAACTTTGATACAACATTCAAGATTTAAAATAATCGCTCAAATTTTTGTGTATGAAATGTGTATATCTTGCTCAAGGCTTAAAAAGTTCGCTCAAATTTTATAAGAACGTATGAAATGTGTATATCTCGATCAAGGCTTAAACATTACGCTCAAAATTTTATGCATGAGAATGGTATGAAATGTGTATATCTCGCTCAAGACTTAAAATTTCATTCACATTTTTCGTATATAAAATTCATATTAGATTTCTGGAAAATTAATACAACTACAACAACATTGTAACAACTTTCATACAATATTCAAGGCTTAAAGTTTTCGCTCACAATTTTGTGTATGAAAATTATATTAAAAATTTCGCTCACATATACAAATTTCATACATGTTTCATACAGCTTTTATACACAAAAAATTGAAGTAATTTTTTAAGCCTTTGAGCAAAAAAATAAATAAATAATTTTTTTAAAAATATAATTTATTTTTTAAAAAAAAATTAATTTTTTTAAATTAAAATATTTTTAAAAAAATGATTTTAAAAAAAATAATATATTTTCTGGAAAAAAAAATAAAAAAACTAAAAATATATGAAAATCCATCATGTTTCATAATATATTATTATGTTTTGTAAATAAGGAAAACTATCGTCACGTTTCGTAAATATTTCTCCTTAACATGTATGTATATGTAGTTTTCCCTTAAATAAACCCTTTTTTTTCCAGTTGAAGAAGTAAATAAGAATCAATGTGTGGTTAGGAAAAAGAAAACGAGTGAGGGACTTCTATGAAACTTAAATCTCCACTTTTTATTTGTGCAAATTTAATTCGTTGTGTATCATTTTTGGTGTAGTTTGTTAGAAAGAAATAAAAGAGAGAGAAATAGGAGAAGTAAGAAAAGAAGCACAGAAAAAAGGAGTGAGAGAAATGAAAATCATTTGGACCCACAAGTTTTACTTTAGCAGAGAGTAATTAATAGAATCAGAGAGTCGTAACTCCCAGTAACGAAATACTTGTAAAACGTTACTCACAATTACGTTTTATGTTTTCATTATTCCGTTCGCCCTAACTTTTTCCATTAATTTTTTTAAATAAAATATTACCTAAAACGTTACTCACAACTACGTTTATTCTATTTCTGTAAATTTTAAAAATATTGTGTTATTCTTGTTAATTGTTTGAAATAATGTATTATTTAGGTAAAAAATTCATCCTTCTTGATAGTAAACATCTCTCTACGAAATTAATGCCTAGTGAATCCAGTGGCAGAGCCACATTGAAGCCAGCTAAGGGGTTCATATGATACCCCTTGCTTAAAGAATTTACTTATTGTACATGTATATTACAAGCCAAAAATATTAAAATGCATAATAAATACAAGAGTTGAATTTTCTTGACTCGAAACAAGTTTGGTATAATTTATTTTTATGGAAGTTGAATTTCCTACATTAAATTTCTGGCTCCACTACTAACCGAAGTAATGTTCCTCTATTTGCATTGCAAATTACTCCTTTCGTTCACTTTTACTTGTCCAGTATTCTAAAAATATATTTTACTTTTACTTGTCACTTGTAGCATGTCAAGACAAGACAATTTCTTTTTTCTTGTTTTACCCATAGTATTAAATACTCACATCAAATCATTTTTCAAATCCAATAAAAATATGCACCAATTAATATGGATACATTGGTAAATTATGCACTTCATTTATTATTTCTTAAGGGATGTGTATAGTAAAAAATGGACAAGTAAAAATGAACGAAGGGAGTATTTATCATGAAATAATAGGATTACGCACTTAACAATATCACTTCATATGGACTAAATTTATACACTGTTGTAGTAATCTACATTATTTAAGACGTGTTTCACTTTGGATGAAAAACTTAATCATATTATAATCCTTAGGGGTCGTTTGGTAGGAGGGATAGGATGGGTTGGAATATTAATCCAATGAAATTGGAATTAATCCTATGTTTGGTTGGTGGGATAACTTTTTTGATATCCCATCCAATCCCATGTAGATGGGATAAAAGGTGGGATTAATAATCCCACATAAAGGGTGGGATTAGTAATCTCATCTTATCCCATCCAATCCCATCTACGTGGGATAACTTATCGTCCTACCAAACGACCCCTAATGTTTTCCCTCCAACAAGGGATAGTAATGACATTTTGCTAATTCTGGCAAGGAATTTTTAATTTTAATTTTGGTTCAAAGGACATTTAATATTGTTTTCCCACCCTAGCTGCTGAGGGATAGCTGTCAATAAATAGACCAAAGATAACGATTTTAATCCTTTAATTACAGTTTTATTTAGACTTTTGTTTATGTCATATTCAAATTAGTAAATTCGACCTTCAATCAGATAAGGTGGATGATTTTGATCCAATCACTAGAGAATTGACATATTTAAATTTTGATTCTTGTGATACTTAATTACACATTTTTAACCTTGAATTAACTAAAATGTGTTTTTGGCCCTTATATATATTAATTAATAGTATTTATTAATAAAAGTGGGACCCTAAAAATAATAAGTTAAATACTTTAATACCCTTTTTAATAGCCAAACTACTTTACTTATAGAATTAAAATTTTAAATAAAACCTACAAGCCGCCCCAAGCCAACAGTTAACAACTATTCAATTTTTAAAAATGGCAATAATCCCTCACCAGATACTCGGTGCATTTTACTAGAGACGATTGAAGAAGAGGTCATTCAAATAATAGACATGAACATGCCTTTCAATGCCTTTGATTTATGCGAATCTTATCCTAGAGAGGGTAAGTATATGGATGGTTATTTCAGTACTTTTTGCCAGAAACACCCTACCACAAGAATACTTTGCACTTTCAATGATTGACGTTGAAATATTTATAGTGAAATTCCTAACATTTTGCACTTTCATTAATTGAGACAATCAAGTCAAATGTGAAGAAATTATAACTGGTCAATATATATGCTAGCAAGCAATACGTGTTTATTCCAAGAATTCAATTTTCTCCGACTAAAAATAAAGGATCTCCTTTTTAATTCGTCCCAAAACAATTTTTCTACACTTATGTTTTCTCACATAACTAATTTTACGTTGCTCTTTCAAGAGGGATATTATGACAATAGACTATAGCATTCAAGACAGAGCTGAATTTCATCAGGAATATTGTCTGAAAGAAGTATTGGTTGAGATACATTTCATTATTTTTTGTCTCATAAAATCAAATAATTAAAAATATATCACATGTACTTTATTTGATTGTTCATCTTTGTAGGTACAAATGATATAAAATCATCTTAGCCTCGATAAATAGATCACCATACAACAATTCACATTAATTATTCACTAAAATTTGTACTTTACTCTTTCGTGTATGGTTACTTACTCAAAACTCTATTTTAATAATATTGATATTATTTACAAAATTGGGTCCTACATGACTTGGCATACACGTGCAACGCACGTGCCGAGAAATTAATATAAGAAAATGTTATTTTTTAAGCCATATCCTCAATATAAGAATAACAATACAAGTTTAATAGGCATAATACATAAACAGACCCTCAAACTTGGTCTCAGATGGCAAGTATGCCCTCCAATTTTGGGTGAGCACGAGTAGGCACCTCAACTTATATAAAGTTGAACACGTAAACACAAATGATGATGTGGCGCTGACGTGACACTAACGTGGCTCTTCCGAAATTTATGTGCCACGTCAGCATTTATATTTACGTGTTTAACTTTATACAAGTTGAGGTGTCTATTTGTGCGCACCCAAAGTTGAAGACATACGCTTAGCCGACGCTAAGTTTGGCTTTTACGTATATTATGCCAATTTAATATTAAACACGCGTAGCTGAATGATTTAATAGTTAATGATTTATTAAATTTATTATAACAAGAGAAAGAATTAATACCGCACCTTCAGAAGGTTAAATATGCTTAAATAAAAATTACTCTACATTGATTGAGTATATAAAACATTTAAATTTGTTGATATTTCAGAGATCAAAAGGACAAGTTATATACCCTACAGGCTACAAATATATGGAGAGTATTAAACCGAAAATTGCATCTTGACAACAACCTACAAAACATACCCCCATAACCCTCGTACTGATCTTGCAAATAGTTTCCAGATCTCAATGCCTACCCCACCAAGGCCCATTGCCACTATGTTCCAAGAATCTGCACCTCGCCACCCCACACCCCCTCACCCTTTACCCAAGAAAATATCTAGGATGAGGCAGGTCAGAATTTGATAAATACCTCTCATTTTTACCTGCCATTCTATGTTAGCAGACAACGTTAGCAGACTCGGTAAGTCTTTCGAACAGCTCCCCTCAACACTTCAGTCTCCACATAAACTCACACTGACAAGGGAAACGTGCTAATTTTCTCAAACACAAATATATCCATCTAATCTAATTTGAAAAAAGAAAAACATTGTTCTGTGGCGCCTCCTTGCATATCCCCACAATGTGTCATCAATATATTCGCACAAAAATAAAAGGGTAGAGTAGAGAGATCAGAAAATCTCAATTCAAGATTACATTTTTTTTCTTGTGGTCTAACAAATCTTGAATCTTCTGTTTTTCTTTTTGAGCAGAATATAGAAAAGGGTCTTTCTCAGATCTCTTTTCTAGCATCTTTTCTTATGGCAGATTCAAGAAAGTATATTACTAGTGAGGATCTCAAGAATCACAACAAACCAGGGGATCTATGGATATCCATTCAGGGTAAGGTTTATGATGTATCAGATTGGATTAAAGAACACCCTGGTGGTGATTTCCCACTGTTAAATCTTGCTGGCCAGGATGTTACTGATGCATTTGTTGCATACCATCCTGCTACTGCTTGGCAGTATCTTGATAAGTTCTTTAATGGGTTTTACCTTAAAGATTATTCTGCTTCTGAGGTGTCTAAAGATTATAGAAGGCTTGTTTCTGAGTTCACTAAACTTGGGTTGTTTGAAAAGAAAGGCCATGTTTGTTTATTCACCATGTGTTTGATGGCAATGTTGTTTTCCATGAGTGTTTATGGAATCTTGTTTTGCCAAGGTATGTTAGCACATTTGATAAGTGGTGGCTTGATGGGGTTATTTTGGATTCAGAGTGGATGGATTGGTCATGATTCAGGGCATTATAAAGTAATGAGCACCAAAGGGCTCAACAGATTTGCTCAAGTACTTACTGGGAATTGCCTTGCTGGAATTAGCATTGCTTGGTGGAAGTGGAACCACAATGCTCATCACATTGCTTGCAACAGTCTTGAATATGACCCTGATCTTCAACACATGCCTTTCTTTGCGGTATCTTCCAAGTTTTTCAGCTCACTCACTTCTTATTTTTATGATAGGAAGATGAATTTTGATTCTTTTACTAGGTTCTTGGTTAGTAATCAGCATTGGACTTTTTATCCTGTCATGTGTTTAGCTAGACTCAATCTGTTTGCACAGTCATTCATATTGTTGTTATCCAAGAAAAATGTGCCCTATCGAGTTCAGGAGCTTTTAGGGGTGGTTTCATTCTGGATTTGGTATCCATTGCTTGTTTCATGCTTGCCAAATTGGGGTGAAAGAATTATGTTTGTTCTTGCTAGTTTCACATTGACTGGAATTCAACATGTTCAATTCTGTTTGAACCATTTCTCATCCGACGTTTACGTTGCACCACCTAAAGGAAATGATTGGTTTGAGAAGCAAACTAGTGGATCTCTTGACATATCATGCCCCAGTTGGATGGATTGGTTTCATGGTGGATTGCAGTTTCAGATTGAGCATCATTTGTTTCCTAGATTACCAAGATCCCAACTGAGGAAAGTTTCTCCGTTCGTGATAGACCTTTGCAAAAAGCATGGTTTACCTTACAATTGTGTCTCCTTCTTGAAGGCTAATGTTTTGACCATTGACACCCTCAGAGCCGCAGCTTTGCAGGCTCGGGATTTGACCAAGCCTGTCCCAAAGAATTTAGTTTGGGAAGCTGTCAACACTCACGGTTGAGACTGTGAAGAGCTCAAGGAAATATCTGGGATCGTATCTTAAGAACTTCCGCTATTATTATTTATGCCATTAATTCAAGCAACAAATTTTCACCTCCATTTTGATGGGGATGCATATATCATTGTAATATCTAGAGAGAACAATCGTACTATGTCATTCTGTTAAGGTTTAATTAATTGTAATTCTTATTTTCCTTCTGTGGTTCAGTTTAATGTACATTATCACCATATTAGCAGTATGATAAAAAAAAAAAATCACCATATTAGTAGTAACGTTGCAGGTTGCTGCAAAACTTGTTTTTACCATGTTAAAAGTTGTGTGTTTTTGCTGGCTTTTGGCTCTTTTCCTCATTGTTCGTTTGCCTTAGGCCCTCACTGGTACATGATATCCTGAATTCCACCAATTTCACTCATCGTTTTGTTGTCTACTGAGTGTTTTGGAGTACAGGTTGAAGATTGTAAAACAAGGTTGTGCCATAAGAATTCTCTTTTTCTCATGGCCGTTCATGAACCTTTCGTGTTATCCAGTGTCAAACATCGTTTTGTGCGTTATATTTAGTTTGACAGTGTTCGAGAATACAGTTCTGACTTCTGAGTTTGTATGTGATTTTGCTTCAAAAAAATGTTATTATTCTGATGAAAGAAATTTATTCTCCACTAATTAAATATTTCTTCATTTTTCTACCATGGATTATTGCATTGGGTTAGTATTATAATTGCTCTTTCAACATAAATCATGTCTCTCTCCCGCATAAGCATCTTCTCTCTAGCTCGAAGACCTTCAAGATGGAAGCCACACCAAGGCAACTGGCTCATTGAACCACTTCACCCCACATTTCATCCAACATATTACTGAGATGGCCACGTTACAAAAACACCTATTTTGAGAAAATTTCGTCCAGCTATACTTTTTTCATTTCTCTTTCAACGGTCGTAATTTCGTCCAGCTATACTTTTTTCATTTCTCTTTCAACGGTCGTTGCGTAGTGCTTCTATCTAGTAACTGCAATAGCTTGGATAGTATTTATTTTTTAACCTTTTATCTATAAAAACCCAAAATTGAGTTAGTATATAAAGAAAAACTCAAATCGACATGACTCCTATATTTGGTTAAAGCCATCATTTCATTATTGTATGCTGACAAAATAATTCTACTTAACTCTTACATGAAGCCTTGAATGAATGATTATACATGTAGATCGTGAAGGTCATGGCACCACAGGTCCAGCTTCCTTAGTGATATCCCATATTAGGCAGTAACCATGCTATATGAACCAATTTCTTTATTATATATGTTAGGAAACATATGTACATAACTGCAAGAGGTACATCAATGAAGTAGCTTGCAAATGGCTAGAAGATGAGATGGAGATATCACCTTCTTCAGAGTCCACTCAGGCCTCTGCCCTACTACTCCAAGTTCCATCTCATGAGTTACTCTATAAAATTGGCAATGGGAAGAACAAATCAGTAACAACACTCAAAATGACGATTATTAACGGGGACGTAAACCAAGTTATGTACTATTATATTGCTTTAAGTTATGCAAATATTCACCATGAAGATCAGCAAACTGAATATATGTACATCTTCTCAACACATGGCTACCCATCTTTACGGCTCGTTTGGTATGATGGATAGAGAAAAATAGTCCTGGGATAAAAATTAGTACCGCCTTATACCACGTTTGGTTGGAAAAAAAAAAGCTAGGGATAACTAATCACGGATTAGTTATCTCGATTAGAAGTGTTTTTTTATCCCACCTTGAGGGTGGAATAACTAATCCCGGGATTAGTTATCCCGGGATAAGCTGTTTCCAACCAAACGTGCCCTAAAAGAAGAAAAACTACAATTCAATTATATCATATGAAACGCATATCCATATCTCTGGAAGCTTAAAGGAATATTAATAATAGATGCAATGATCTTGCAGAGTATTTAATGAAAAGGAATGTTGTATACAACATCAGAATCCATCAGTTTCTCAAAACTTTAAAAAGATCTTATATAAACAAAATACTACAAAAAGAAAAGAAAGAATAAGTTAGAAATAAAGGAATACCAAAGATGCCTCTAAATCCCAATTACCTATCTCAACAAATGATATGACAACGAAAGGCCACATACGTAAGAGTCTTACAAACCGGAAGTTGTCTTTGTATATGTTAATTTTCCGACTTTCGCCTCGACTTTTGATCTCTTCTCTGCCTTGGAGCCATTGGAATTATATACCACACTGCAAAGAAGGGGTTTAAAGCATCCACTGTTAAGTACATAATTAAAAAATCCAAATAAAATTAGGAATAGTATAAAATGAACAATCTCAGGAACAAATACTTCAAAGAAACAACAATGGTATTTGTGAAGATACTCATTCTTCAGGTCCCCTTCTTGGGCTCGGGAACTAAATCCAAACGGTGCATCATTAGTACATATTAATAGTAATGGTGCTTAGTGATTGGGAAGGGGAAGAGATAGGAGTAACAGAGTAGGAGATCAGTCTGAAACTAGGATTCTTCAAAATGTTGTGGTGTGTCGGATCCTCTCAAAAATGTTGACGGTGTGTGTTGGATCCTCAAAAGATTCGAAAAATGATGTATTTTTGAAGTATCGCGAGATCCGAGATGCGGAGATGATCTCGGCGCATATTTTTGGAGAGATCCTGAATCTGAGACTTTCTACACCAAAAATATTCTCTCTTAAACGAAGGTACTCGCGCTTGGAGATGCCGACACATGACATTTATGCTCCTACTGAACAGTTAAAAAGAACCTACTGAAATAAATACTTTCATACGTCACTTAGCAAAGTCAGATTTCCTTAGCAAAAAACATTCATTCATACTAAGTTTTTAACAGAATTTAAGATATGTAACTGAGCCAGAAAACTTCCCTAAGATTTCAAGCCACAGACAGATGAACTACTTTTGCTGGAAAACTCAAAGGCATAACTTCGAAAACATTTTACAAATTAAAAATCATAAAAAGGTTTCTCTCATAGTTACATATGCAATTACCACTTAACTTTGTTTAATTTTTCAACCGAAGATGCATATTCAGAAGGATCTTAACTTAAGATAACAAAGTCAGCTAGAATATTCCAATTTGCTAATTCATTACAATCTTCTACACTGTATTAAAGGACATATCAAAATGTAAAATAACAGTTTAAAGAAGTTCATATCTTTCTCATCACCTACAATTTTACTCAAACTTGGGCCCTCAGGTTCTCCATTTTATTCAGCGTTAAAAAGTGGAGATGGCATTGTAGGTTGGACTGACTGAAGAAGCACAATCTAGATAGATCCCCCAAGACATCTTCCTTTCTGAAAAAAGAGAAAGAGTTGTTACTAAGGTACTACAAACGAGTCCGCAACCTAAATGACCCAAAATGTGATGAAAGGTATCAAAATACCTAATAGAAAAAAAAAGAAGACCAACTAACCTTTGCGCCCTAAATTAGTGCGCAGCTAGGACCAAACCTTGATTTTTTGCGGTTTTGCCTATTGCGGCGCGGGTAGTGCGCGTATATTTTAATAAAATCCCGCGGCTTCATTTTTCAATACGCTTCTTGTCTCCTCCATTTACACCCCCCCCCCCCAAAAAAAAATAAAAATAAAAATCATGTTATTATACTTTTAAAAACTGAATTTCTTGTAATGTTTATAGGATATGGGCGGTTGCAAACATTTTCGTTGGGAAGATAGCATTCTCGTGGATAAAACAGTGGCGGCGAATATTAAAAAGCCTTTTGTTAATAGAAATACTGCAACTTCACGTATCTCAAGAGATACCGTGAAGTTTGACTTGCAATTTAAGCTTATGGAAGCTAAAGAAAAGATTGACCTTTTGGAGGACTTGCTAAAAGAATCCAAAGAAAAACAAAGTTTTCTCAAGGCTAACCTTAGAGAAACTCAACACAAGAAAAATGTTTTGAAAGAAAAACTGAAATTTTGGAAGATTATTTGTGCTATGTTGTTGTTGTTTATTATTTCTATGTATTTTGTTTATTAAGTTTAATATTTCTATGTATTTTGTTTTTCTATGTATTTTCTATTTTTTTGTTATTTTTATGTACTTTGTTTTTACTAGTTGCACGTTTTCATTTATTATGTAATCCTCACCCTTTATGTACTAATTTATATATATATATATATATATTTTTTTTAAATTGTGAATTGTTGAACTTTTTATGTATTATTAACTCTAAGAAGATTATTTAAATTAATAATAGACTATAACAATCAAAGAAAATTAAAAACATACTAAAAATATTCAAATTGGTGACTTCATCATAAACTAAAAATACAAATTAATTATGGGAATTTAGGACTCCATTGGAATTTTCTTTGAGGCCATGGGTGGATTCGTAGGGCGTCTTTTTGTATGTATGCATGTTTTGTGTTGTGTTTTGAGGCCTTGGATGAAATGTGGGGTGATAGGGGGAAAAATTGGATAGAAAATCGAGCTACCCCCAAAATGGACCGGGTGGCGGTGGGAGTCTTTTTGTATGTATGCGTGTACCATTATAGCGGTTTGCCTTGGATGAAATGTGGGGTGATAGGGCCATCCATTTCTTTGGTGGCCGTGGTGGCGGACGGTGGACCGCATGGCGGTGCCACTATAGCGGGGTGGTGACCGCCATAGCGGTGGCGGGAATCTTGGGACCGCTATAGCGGTGGCTTGGGATCGGCATAAATGGGACCGGCTGCGGCGGCGTAGTGACCGCCGCGGCGGTCGACGGGAAGAAACGATGGCGGTTTTTAATGCCTTAGTTTTATATTTTCATTCATAACACCCAACACACTTCCCAACAAACACTTAGAGAGATTTTCAAGCTAGGGCAAGACAACCTTGAGAGGTAAGTTCCTTTGCTTTCATTCTATCATTCCATTCCCTTCATTATTGTAATCATCTTCATGGGTCTTTAATGGTGAAATTGAAATAGAAACCTAGAATATCAATAAACCTTCTAAACTTGATGGGTTATGGATTATTATCGCTGTATTTATCATTTAAATGGATTAATTAGTTGCTATTTGTCATAAATTGAACATTTAGAATAGTAAACTAAGTGATTGAGACCTAGGGTTCTATAAAAATGGTGTCTTTGCCATAGAAAACTGTTGTAATGGGAATGTTTGATAGAATGTGGTAGAAATTGATGGTTTATGAATATTAGGGGCTTTGATAGGTTGTTTATCACCTAGAAAATCATCCACCCTTAGAATGGGGAGAGGGAAGGGTATTTCTTGCCTTGGTATTTGCAAATTGAGCAATGTGACTCATTGAGCCTTCTATTTTTAGACCGTGAACGTATTGAGGCTTTGAGGAAAGGAAAGGTTGTAGCAAGAAACGTGATATTGTTCCGGCTACTCTGAGGTAGGTTACGGTTTACTTGAGTTAGACTTTGGTTAGTTGAATGTATGTTTGTGATTTCATTAGGAGAAAGCATGTCTAGTATTCATTACATGATATTGTGTGGTTAAGCTCCTATGTGCTTGTGATTGAGTGTTGTGTAGGCTTCGTACTATTATTCCTGTGTGATTTAATCTGCAGTGGATGTTTTTGTGATGAGAAGTTAATATAGTCTTCTCGAGGGTATTATGACATGAAATGAAGAGGTGAATATGGATATTGAGAAGGTAAGAAACACTATCCAATAAAAGGTATAACAAGGCACACATGTGGCCTAGATTGTGGGCTCGTGGTCCGAGGATAGTTCCGAAAATGAGAGGTTTATTGTTATATCCCGCGTCTGAGGTTCGTTTCGGAGCGGAGGTTATGCTTGGGTCCGAGGAGTGTTCCGGAACGAGTGGTACATGGACACCATGGGTCCCCTGCAGGTCATGACTACTGAGCTATGACATCAGATAGCATGTGTGTACAGCGAGTGGGGTTATAGTGGTAAATTTATTTCCGTTGTGGTTGACGTGTTTGTGATTCTTGGCAATTTGGTGATTTGTTGTGATTGTCCATGGTTGACTTGTTGTGATGTATTGATATTCGTGTATGATTGACTGGCTTGTTTATTTTATTGATTTCATAAGATATGCATGATACTAATCTTAGTCGGCCTATGATGCTTACCGGTACATAGTGTTTGTACTGATACTACCTTGCTGCATTCTTTGAGTGCAGATTTTGATATAGAGACCGCTACTCGTCCTCACATCTAGCGTGGAGGATAATTGCTGACAGATTTTGGGGTGAGCTTCTTCTCATGCCAGGCCGCCCGAAGATCTTCTACTTATGATGTCTTTTCTTATTCTGGACATTATGGATATTTATTAGGCAGATTTCAGTTCTTAGACATGTTTTTGGCTTAGAGTCTTGTACGATGACTTTCGGATTTTGGGGATTGTAATAGTTAGAACTTCCGCACTTACTACAGTATTTATGGCATGATTTACTTGTTCTTTTGTTGTTAAATGAGTAATAATTGTTTAGCTTGATTTATATAAAAATCGTATTGAATGGATTAGGTGGTATGTATGTTGGTTCGCCCATTAGGATTTAGATGGGTGCCGGTCATGGCGGGTTGGGTCGTGACAAAGTTGGTATCAGAGCTTTAGGTTCGTCGATCTCATCGTACCAGGACATGTCTAGCAGAGTCTTGTAGATCGGTACGGAGACGTCTGTACTTATCTTCGAGAGGCTGTCGGACACTAGGAAAACTCCCTTTTCTTTCTTCTTTCGTGCTACTTGATTCCAATTGGTATCTGCTGATTCAAATTGGTATCTGACTATCCTTCATTCTCTCGCAGATGGCGAGAACACGCGCGCGGCGGCTAGAGGTAAGAGGTGGAGGCGGAGGAGGCGGCGAGAGGGCGGCCCCGGCTGGGGGTGGCGTCCCGGTGGTTGACCCCGTGCCTCCGGTGGTCCCTAACGAGGCGGCGGGAGTTGCGGCCGCACCCCGGCCCGGCGGCGGTACCGGTTCCACCGGGAGGCTGCGGCATCCCGCTCGGGGTGTACCAGACGCGATGGCACAAGTGTTGAATCTGTTACGTGGGTTAGCACAGGCCGGAGCTATACCAGTGGGTCCAGCAGGTAGGGGCGCAGGGGTAGCGGCTCCCGGATCCGGACGAGCACGGGCTCGGGGGTTCGGCACGCGGCGGCGGTGGCACCTCGCTTGGATGAGGTTCTTGGTTTTGAGGCCTTCCCGAGGCCTGTTGCAGGGCTAGTGATGGATGGTGAAGAACATGATCTGTTTGGACGTTCACTAAAATGAAGCCTCCTGTCTTTTATGGTACTGAGTCGGAGGACGCATATGAGTTCATCATCGACTGTCATGAGCGGCTCCATAAGATGGGGGCGTGGATAAGTACGGGGTAGAGTTTGTGACGTTCCAGTTCTTGGGTGATGCCAAGCTTTGGTGGAGGGCTTATGTGGAGTGTAGGCCAGCTGGGTCTCCTCCGTTGACTTGGGTCCAATTTTACTCTGTGTTTTTGGACAAGTACGTTCCGCGTACTCTGAGGGACCGAAGGAAGGATGAGTTTGCTACTATTGATCAGGGGAACTCGTCGGTTGCTGTGTATGAGTCCCGTTTCCACTCCCTATCCCGATATGCTATTCGATTCTTTTGCCCTACCCGGGGGGAGAGGATACGGCGGTTTGTGAAGGGGTTGAACAACGGGCTTCAGTTATCGGCTCTTCAGCTTGTAGCCACTAGGGCTTCATTTCGGAGGGTAGTGGAGCACGTCCGTCATGTTGTTGAGGGTATTAGGCGGGGAGAGTCGGGCGAAGCATGTAGAGAAGAAGGCCGTAGGGTGGGATGTTCGGCAACTCTTTCTCGAGGGGTCGAGAGTTCACGGGTTTATTCGGGGCGTCCGGTTCGGTCCGCGATGCGGGGTGTCGGTGGGGGCCCATCGGGGGCAAATTATCGAGCTTCGGTCGGCATGGAGGCTATCTTTGCTTCATCATCTTACGTACGTTCGGCGGCCTAGGCTGGACCATGCTTGCTTCGAGTGTGGTGAGATAGGGCATATTAAGAGATATTGCCCCAAACTTAGACAGAGTGAATAGGGGACTCAGTATCAGGCTCCCTGAGCACATTATGCACCAAATAGAGGGGTAAGGATCGCGCGCGGCGGGCGGGGCGGCCACACCGCGGGTAGGGGTGGTGCCCGGCCCTAGCCGAGGCGGTTCTCGGGCGGGTAGGGCGGACGGCGGCCGGCGGGGGCGGGGCTCGGACGGCTTAGGTAATGGTAATCGCGGTGGTACGCAGGCGACAGGGGGCGCGGTCATTTGTACTCCTTCCCAGATAGACCCGAGGCTGAGGCCTCCGATGCAATTATCACAGGTACTATCTCCGTTTATGACCGTATGGCTTCTGTTTTGTTTGATCCGGGTTCTACCTTTTCCTATGTATCTACCTATTTGGATATGATGTGTGATACTCTTGATACTCCTATTTTTGTGTCTACTCTTGTTGGGGATTCTGTGGTAGTGGATAGCGTCTACCCTGCGTGTGCAATTTCTTTTATGGGGTATAGTACTTGGGCAGATTTGATGATTTTAGACATGGTAGATTTCGATGTTATTTTGGGTATGAGTTGGTTGTCCCCGCATTATGCTATACTTGATTGCCATTCTAAGACGTACACTAGCCATGCCCGGGGCACCTAGACTCGAGTGGAAGGGTAACCTTAGTCCCCTCCCTAAGAAAGTAATATCCTTTGTTCGTGCTAGGAAGCTAGTAGAGAAGGGTTGTTTAGCTTATCTGGCACATATCCGTGATACCAGTGCAGATACTCCATCCCTTGATTCGGTTCCAGTGGTACGCGAGTTTGCGGATGTGTTCCCCGCGGACTTGCATAGTATGCCACCGGATCGTGATATTGACTTCGGGATTGACTTAGACCCGGGGACTCGTCCTATCTCTATTCCACCTTATAGGATGGCACCGGCGAGAACTCGGGGAACTAAAAGAGCGGTTGCAAGATCTTCGAGTAAGGGGTTTATTCGCCGAGTGCCTCTCCGTGGGGTGCTCTGTGTTGTTTGTTAAGAAGAAGGATGGGTCTATGCGTATGTGTATTGATTACGACAGTGAATAAGGTAACTATCCGAAACAAAGTATCCCATCCCCCGTATTGATGACTTGTTTGATCAATTATGGGGAGCTTCGGTGTTCTCGAAAATTGACCTCAGGTCAGGGTACCATCAGTTGAAGATTCGGGCAGAGGATATTCCTAAAACTGCTTTTCGGACCGGGTATGGGCACTATGAGTTCTTGGTTATGTCTTTTGGGCTTACAAATGCCCCAGCTGCGTTCATGGATTTGATGAACAGTGTGTTCAAGCCCTACCTAGACTCATTCGTTATAGTGTTCATTGATGATATCTTGGTGTACTCTAGGAGTAAGGAAGAGCATGAGAAACATTTGAGAATTGCTCTTGGAGTATTGCGGGAGAAGGAATTGTATGCTAAATTCTCCAAGTGTGAATTCTGGTTGTCTTCTGTGTCTTTCTTGGGGCATGTTATTTCGAAAGAGGGTATTATGGTGGATCCTCAGAAAATTCAGGCAATCAAGGAATGGGCTAGGCCCACATCAGTGATCGAGATCCGTAGTTTTGTGGGTCTGGCTAGCTACTATCGTCGGTTTGTGAAAGGGTTTGCTTCTATTGCTTCTCATATGACCCGTTTGACTCAGAAAGAGGTACCGTTTCAGTGGTCCGACGAGTGTGAGGAGAGCTTTCAAAAGCTCAAAACATTGTTGACTACAACACCGATTCTGGCATTGCCCGTTGAGGGCAAGGATTTTGTTGTTTATTGTGATGCTTCACGTTCTTTGGTTTGGGTGCTTTGTTTTGATGCGGGAAAAGAAGGTGATTGCTTATGCTTCTCGACGATTGAAGGTGCATGAGAAGAACTATCCTACTCATGATCTAGAGTTGGTAGCGGCGGTGGTGTTTGCATTGAAAATGCGGAGGCACTACTTGTATGGTGTCCATTGTGAAGTGTACACAGACCATCGCAGTTTGCAGCATGTGTTCACTCAGAAAGATCTGAACTCTAGACAGCGGAGGTGGATGGAACTGCTGAAGGACTATGACATCACCATTTTGTATCACCCTGGTAAGGCTAATGTGGTAGCTGATGCATTGAGCCGGAAGTCGGCTAGTATGGGAAGTCTGGCTCGTTTAATTTCTTCTGAGCGTCCGTTGGCTAGAGAGGTGCAGACTCTGGCTAACAGTTTTATGAGACTGGATATCTCTAACACAGGCAAGGTGTTGGCTTGTGTTGAGGCTCGGTCATCATTTTTAGAGCAGATTAAGGCTAAGCAGTTTGAAGATGCTAAGCTATGTAAAATACGAGATAAGGTGTTGCGTGGTGAGGCCAAGGAGGCCGTGATTGATGAGGAGGGCGTGCTGCGAATCAAAGGGCGAGTGTGTGTGCCACGTGTGGGCGACTTGATTAAGACCATTCTGACAGAGGCTCATAGTTCGAGGTATTCTATCCACCCTGGTGTCACTAAGATGTATCGTGATTTGAGGCAACATTACTGGTGGACTAGGATGAAGCGGGATATTGTAGAGTTCGTTGCGCAGTGCCTAAATTGCCAACAGGTGAAGTATGAACATCGAAACACAGGGGGTACATTGCGAGAGAATGCCCGTTCTGAATGGAAGTGGGAAAGAATAGCCATGGATTTCGTAGTGGGTCTTCGAAGACACTAGGGAAGTTTGACTCTATATGGGTTATTGTTGATAGGTTGACTAAGTACGCCACTTTATTCCGGTGAAGATAACTTATGATGCAGAGAAGTTGGCTAAAGTTTACATTCGGGAGGTACTTAGACTCCACGGGGTTCCTATCTCCATCGTGTCCGACAGGGGCACCACGTTCACATCCAGGTTTTGGGAGTGTTTGCATGAGGAGTTGGGTACGAGGTTAGATCTTAGCACAACCTTCCATCGTCAGACTGTCGGGCAGTCTGAGCAGACTATTTAGGTTCTTGAGGATATACTTCGTGCGTGTGTGATAGATTTCGGTGGGCATTGGGATCAGTTCTTGCCCTTAGCCGAATTTGCTTACAATAATAGCTATCACTCGAGTATTGATATGGCTCCGTTTGAGGCATTGTATGGGAGGAGGTGTAGGTCTCCTATTGGATGGTTCGATGCGTTTGAGGTGAGGCCTTGGGGCACTGATCTTCTGAGAGAGTCCCTAGAGAAGGTGAAGGTGATTCAAGCCAAGCTGTTGGCAGCGCAGAATAGGCAGAAAGAGTATGCGGACCGCAAGGTCCGAGATCTTGAGTTTGAGGAAGGAGAGCAAGTGCTATTGAAGGTCTCACCCATGAAGGGTGTGATGAGGTTTGGGAAAAAGGGCAAGCTTAGCCTGAGGTTCATTGGTCCGTTTGAGATTCTCAAACGTGTGGGAGAGGTGGCTTACAAGTTGGCTTTACCTCCGGGTTTATCAGGCGTTCATCCGGTGTTCCATGTGTCGATGTTGAAGAGGTACCACGGTGATGGTTCCTATATCATCCGTTGGGATTCGGTTTTGTTAGATGAAAATCTGTCGTATGAGGAAGAGCCCATTGCTATCTTAGACAGGGATGTCCGCAAGTTGAGGTCCAAGGAAATAGCCTCCGTAAAAGTTCAGTGGAAGAATCGACCAGTGGAAGAAGCTACTTGGGAAACAGAGTCGGATATGCGTAGCAAATACCCTCAGCTTTTCGCCGAGTCAGGTAACTCCTCCCTAGATTCTCATCCTTGTCCGTTCGGGGACGAACGGTGTCTTAATTGGTATCTGGTGTAACGACCCTTCCGGTCGTTATGGGAATTTAGGACTCCATTGGGAATTTCGAGGCCGCGGGTGGATTCGTAGGGCGTCTTTTTGTATGTATGCATGTTTTGTGTTGTGTTTTGAGGCCTTGGATGAAATGTGGGGTGATAGGGGAAAAACTGGACAGAAAATCGAGCTACTGCCCAAAATGCACCGCTGTGGCGGTGGGAGTACCGCTGCGGCGGTACCGGCGCTTCGGTGCCTCGACCGTTTCCCGGCGGTCCATCCATTTCTCTTGGGGCCGCTGTGGCGGGCCTTTGCCCGCTACGGCGATGCCGCTATAGTGGGGTGGCGACCGCTATAGCGGTGAGCCGATTTATCTTGGGACCGCTATAGCGGTGGCTAGGGACCATAGTAGCGGGACCGCTGCGCGGCGTAGTGACCGCCGCGGCGGTCGACGGGAGGCGATAATCGGGTTTTTAATGCCTTAGTTTTATTTTCTCATTCATAACACCCACCACACTTCCCAACAAACACTTAGAGAGATTTTCAAGCTAGGGCAAGACAACCTTGAGAGGTAAGTTCCATTTGCTTTCCATTCTATCATTCCATTCCCTTCATTATTGTAATCATCTTCATGGGTCTTTAATGGTGAAATTGAAATAGAAACCCTAGAATGTTAATAAACCTTCTAAACTTGATGGGTTATGGTTATTATCGCTTAGCTATCATCTAAATGCGTTGGTTAGTTGCTATTTGTCATGAATTGAACACTTAGGATCATAAACTAAATGATTGGAGACCTAGGGTTCTATAAAAATGGTGTCTTTGCCATAGAAAACTGTTGTAATGGGAATGTTTGATAGAATGTGGTAGAAATTGATGGTTTATGAATATTAGGGGCTTTTGATAGGTTGTCTATCACCTAGAAAATCATCCACCCTTAGAATGGGGAGAGGGAAGGGTATTTCTTGCCTTGGTATTTGCAAATTGAGCAATGTGACTCATTGAGTCTTCTATTTCTAGACCATGAACGTATTGAGGCTTTGAGGAAAGGAAAGGTTGTGGCAGAGTGACAGGCATTGTTCCAGCTCTACTCTGAGGTAGGTTACGGTTTACTTGAGTTAGACTTTGGTTAGTTGAATGTATGTTTGTGATTTCATTAGGAGAAAGCATGTCTAGTATTCATTACATGATATTGTGTGGTTAAGCTCCTATGTGCTTGTGATTGAATGTTGTGTAGGCTTCATGCCATTATTCCTGTGTGATTTAATCTGCAGTGGATGTATTGTGATGAGAAGTTAATATAGTCTTCTCGAGGGTATTGTGACATGAAATGATGAGGTGAATATGGATATTGAGAAGGTAAGAAACACTGTTCTGTAAAAGGTATGACAAGGCACACATGTGGCCTAGATTATGGGCTCGTGGTCCGAGGATAGTTCCGAAAATGAGAGGTTTATTGTTATATCCCGCGTCCGAGGTTCGTTCGGAGCGGAGGTTGTGCTCGGGTCCGAGGAGTGTTCCGGAACGAGTGGTACATGGACACCATGGGTCCCCTGCAGGTCATGACTACTGAGCTATGACATCAGATAGCATGTGTGTACAGCGAGTGGGGTTATAGTGGTAAATTTATCTCCGTTGTGGTTGACGTGTTTGTGATTCTTGGCAATTTGGTGATTTGTTGTGATTGTCCGTGGTTGACTTGTTGTGATGTATTGATATTCGTGTATGATTGACTGGCTTGTTTATTTTATTGATTTCATAAGATATGCATGATACTAATCTTAGTCGGCCTATGATGCTTACCGGTACATAGTGTTTGTACTGATACTACCTTGCTGCATTCTTTGAGTGCAGATTTTGATATAGAGACCGCTACTCGTCCTCACATCTAGCGTGGAGGATAATTGCTGACAGATTTTGGGGTGAGCTTCTTCCCATGCTAGGCTGCCCAAAGATCTTCTACTTATGATGTCTTTTCTTATTCTGGACATTATGGATATTTATTAGGCAGATTTCAGTTCTTAGACATGTTTTTGGCTTAGAGTCCTGTACGATGACTTTCGAATTTTGGGGATTGTAATAGTTAGAACTTCCGCACTTACTACGTATTTATGGCATGATTTACTTGTTCTTTTGTTGTTAAATGAGTAATAATTGTTTAGCTTGATTTATATATTAGGCTTCACGACACGCCAATCATTTCCATACCGTTGTGTTATTGTATTGTCGATTGAATATATTTGTTCGGGTTATTTGAGTATTTAAAATCATCACCTAGTTCCGTAGCCATACACAGCGAATATGTCTTGTGGGGTAAAACATGTAATTGAACCAATATCAGCAAATTGAGTATATAATGACATGATAACTTGTTTTTTAATGTGACTGCTAGTTGTTCGTCAATCATGTTATATACTACACCCTGATTTGACAACACCAACTTATATTGCGCAACATTTAAATGCGCAAAAAGATGAGTTTTTAGAATAACATGCTTGATTTGACAACACCCGTGACTACATTATTTGACCGTTTTTATGACACACTTGTATTGCGCGGCATTTAAATCTGTATATATGAACCATAGATGACACACTATGCTTGTGTCGCTTTTTATGACATATGCTTGATGTGACAACATAATGCTCACACTATTTGATCGCTTTTTATGATACACTATGCTTGTATTGTGCAACATTTAAATGCGCAATATATGCTAGATGATACACTATGTTGATCCAGCTTTTTATGACACACTATGCTTGATTTGACAACAATGCTGCATTATTTGATCGCTTTTTATGACACTAACTTGTATTGCACAACATTTAAATGCGCAATATATGAGCCATAGATGACACACTATGCTTGTCCGCTTTTTATGACACACTATGCTTGATTTGACAACACCATGCTGCATTATTTGACACTAACTTGTATTGCGCATTTAAATACTATGCTTAGATGACACTATGCTTGTCGCTTTTTATGACACCTTGCTTGATGTGACAACACGGTGCTGATGCTTTTTGACTGACTTTTGACGCCTAACTTGTATTGCATGACATTTAAATGCGCAATATATGATCCATAGATGACACACAATGCTTGTCCGCTTTTTATGACACACTATGCTTGATGTGACAACACAATGCTTCATTATTTGACCGCTTTTTATGACACACTATGCTTGATGTGACAACACAATGTTGCATTATTTGTCCGCTTTTTATGACACACTATGCTTGATGTGACAACACAATGGTGCATTATTTCAAAAATCTTATCCTATTGCGCAACATTTTCATGCGCAAAAGTATTGAGCAGTATTTTCATGCGCAATAGGGTTCCCACCTTTTTTAAATGTTCACTTTTACGCTCATATTTTGCCTATTTAATATGAATGTTGGATAAGGTAAAAACTCATCCATTTCATAAGTTTAAGTCTTTTAAGTTCTTGAAAAAAACTAAAACTTTAAAGAAAAAATGTCTTCCTTCTTCAACCGTTAAGGTTTCTCTATTTTGGGATGGCTTATACTTGGTGACAATAATACGGATTTCATTATAGTATTAAATCAAAAGCCCATGTAAAGTTTTCAACAACCTTAAATTACGAAACATTAGTCATTTACCCACACAAAAAAATGAACACGATCCCACGAGTATGGATTATACGTAATTGGCGGATATCCACACGAGCGTTTCACAAGGCTTAGTGCTTTATGGTGGGTGAAATATCAATGATGATGACTCTTTGAGGAGTATTTGAGGGCGCACGAAGAATATGGGGATTTAGTCGCCATTTATGTTCTTGAAATGTATATAGAATAGATACCTGAAAAAGTCCCTCAAGTCCAGCCTACCCATGGTAACACCTATGGGCACTTTAGTTTTTATGGAGACATTTTGAGTGGTCAAGTGCCACTGAAAACTGTAAGCAACAATTTAATCAAACTTACACTGAAAATTGGTAAATATTCATTTTTAAATTATTATTTTGTGTAGTAGCATGTGTTTATTTTATTTATTGGTAAATATCCTTTTTTGGTATCTTTGTAGGGGTTACACACCTGATATGAGTAATATTGGGCAAAACTCTCAGTTCGGTGGAGTTGAAAATTATTCACAAAACTCGCTAGTGGTACCAAATGATGATTTTGGGCAATCCACTCAGTTCGGTGGAGATGATCTTTCTCCAAACCATGTCAATATAGATCAATATCGGTAGGTTCATCACACTTGATATTAAATAATCCATATATATTTGATGTTGGTATTTAAAATATGTTACTTTTCGTGTAGGAAGAGGCCTTTCTTAGATGGTGATGATTGTCCAAATTATTGTGAGACATCATCAAGTGATAGCGAACCGAATAATGCAGAAGAAACCGATGATGATGAAGACGAAGAGGTCGATGTTCAATCTGGTGGGCAGCAAGCAAATTTAATAGCATTGATGCAAAGTCCGCTGCCGCAAAACCCAACTCCCGAAAGCCCCCTCCCGAAAGCCTAATACAGTGGCATTCTGACAATATTTCATATCTATACAATCTTCAAGGTCGTGTTGATGCCTTTGTCTTCACCAGAGAAGATGATCAATGTTGTCAAAAAATGTGGAAAGAACTGGCTGATCTTATAAAAGATGATTGTTAACTTGAAAAAGGGATGGTCTTCGGATCAAAAAAGGCATTGCAAAGGGCAGTTAAATTTATTATTGCAAGGAAATTAGGGAGTATAGGGTTGATGATTCAACCAGAAAAATATGGAGACTAGTTTGTAGACGACAGTATCAAGGCTGTGCATGGATGCTTCGGGGAATTGAAAAGCCCGATGGTATGTGGGTTATCACAAAATTCCACAAACGTCACACTTGTGATATGGAACGTCACACTTGTGATATGGGAGATAATCGAGCAGATCATTTTTATTTAGATATAAATATGATTGCTCAAGTGCTACTTAAAGACGTTGCCGAAACCCCAAGCTAACCTATTCTACCTAGTTTATTATAATTCTTACATCAATTAAATTGTCATTGCTAAGTGTTGTTTGTTTAAACTTGTGCAGGATCCCTATCAAAGATAGCATTAGCAACGTTAAGATAGTATATTAAAAAACAATAAGCAAGAGAAAGGGATATCTTGGGCGTAGGGGTGTGTTTGAGATGATTTATGGAAATTGGGAGGGCTCTTTCAAGACGTTGCGGAGGATATATAAGCGCTCTACAAAAATTCAATGCGGAAGCACATTGTAGAGTGGAGGCTTCTGGCCAGTAATATTTTCAACTATGTGTTTTGGGCATTCAAATCATCTATTGATGGTTTTGCTCACTGGCGGCCAGTCATATCCATAGATGGCACGCATGTATATGGTGTATACGACATCAAGCTACTGATTGCAATAGGAATGGATGCCAATGGGTCGATATTCCCTCTTTCTTTCACAATTGCCGCTAACGAGAGCAACGACACATGGGATGTTTTTGACACATTTGAGGCAGCATATTATTAAGGATCGTATAGGCATATGCATGCTATCTAATTGACAGCAATGCATAATGCACTGCATGTCTACTTTGGAGGGGTGGCAGCCTCCTTTTGCTTACCATCGCTATTGTTTATGGCACATCAAAGCAATTTTTCAAACGAAGTTTGGAAATAGCACACTCAACAAATTGATGGGGCGAGGCTACATGGTAGCATCAGCAAAAAAAAAAAAATGGCTTGTAAGGATAAAGACGATCAAGGAAGTAAGTCCGGAAGCATATATTTGGTTGAAGAAAATCGAAGTTGAAAAATGGACATTACACGTGAATGAAGCGGGGAGATGGGGGATGCTCACAACAAACGACTCGGAATCATTCAACGGTTTGCTAAAATACGCTCGGGGACTACCAGTTCTTGCAATGGTAAGAATGACTTTCATGCAAGTTGTGGAGCGGTTTGTGACAAGAACCAAGCAAGCCAGAGCCATATTAGCAGAGGGTGGGAGATGAATGCCAAAAGCTTTAAAAATGGTGGAGCATCACAGGCAAAAATATCAGCTGCATAAGATGATCGAGTATAGCCTGACTGAACGTGTGTATGAAGTCAGAATAGGTTATTACTAGGGTAGGGGAGGAAACATACATACTGAGGGCACGAGAACGTGCAGTTGTGGTAAGTGGCAAATATACCACATGCCGTGTTCTCATGCCATCAAGTGTTTCGAGGCAATGGGAAAAACGGTATCAAGTTATGTGGCATCGGAATACAGCGTCAAAAGTTACACTAAAGCATATGCCGGCCACTTCTACCCACTTGGTGGTCAAGTTTATTGGCCAAACAAGCCATTTTCAATGGTTTCTAACAAGGAGTATATCCGTAAAATCGGGTTAACGTACGAACTCGGATTCCCAATCAAATGGATGTTCCGGATAGGACATACTCTCGAAGGTGCTCGACGTGTAAGGAGTTTGGCCATGATAAGCGTTTGTAGCCTTAAATATTTTGATGTATTGTTTTAAATATTTTGTTATGTAAATAATGATGTATTATTTGGTTATTGCAATGAATTATTTTGAACCTCTAGTATTGGATGAATTATTTTTGAATATAATATTTTTATTTGTACATTTGAAAAAAAGTAATTAATTGACTAAAAAATAAAACACTTAAAACAAAACCTTATAAAATAAAAGACTTAAACCTAAACATAACAAGATTCAAACAAACAAAACTTACTTCGGGGCACTTTACAACCCCTAAAACGACGATCCAAACGTTTAGGTAAACTTGATGTAATGAGCCGACATTATTGTAAAAAAAAAAGATATCAAGTTCTATAAAAAATATTAATATTTTGGAGTTTTGAAACATGACTAATCTTGCGTCAAAGTATGAAAAAAACGTGAATTTGAGAGCTTTAAAATTGTGTGGAAAAAAAAATACTAACCTTTGCACACTAAATTAGTGCGCAATAGGTCAAAACAGCAAAATTACAGTTTGGTCCTATTAACGCACTAATTTAGTGTGCAAAGACCGGTTCGGTCACTTTTTTTTTTTTTGGGGGTATTTTGGTACCTTTCAACATATTTTGGGTCATTTAAGTTGCGGACTCACTACAAACAGCAAAGATGATAGTTTAAAATCAGTATTCAATTTCACAAAGTACTGACAGCTGCGTCCTTGGATGACATGACAAAAAGAGCAAAGCCGTTCGTCTTAGAATTCTTGATTACTACATCTTCAACCTCACCAAACTCAATAAATAACTCTCAGTATTTGGGCAGTATAATCTTCACCCATCTTTTTCCAAGATACCTTAAGCACATTTTCCTGCTGAGATTCAGGCTGCTCTATATGGAGTTAGGATATGTATTGAACTGAATTTTAAGAACATTATTATTGAGATGGATACACCAGAAACCATTCTCACATAATAACATAATGAGATGAAATTCATGAGAATGATCTAATTAATATGATAAAATGAATACTAATAATAAAGATTAAATAAGACAACCGTAGCTATAGCAATATTATTATACTCTTGACATAAGTGACGAACAATAGCAACTGCTAGAATCACGAGCAATTAAAGGAAAAACTCAAAAAGAATATTGACCAAGGATAACACTTTATGACTTACCCAGGACCATGTGTTGGGGGAGACGTTGGTGCAAATTTCTTAGCCATTGCACCACTGATCTTATAAGGTGAACATATTCATGGTTAATTAGCAAGCAAGGCATTTATTGCATAAAGTTAAATAAATTAATTTTGCTCAAGTTCCTTACCGTTAAGAAGCTCTGCGGAAAAATCTTCATATGACAAAATTCTCTACAGCATAAAACCACAAGTCAAAATGGATAACCTTGAAAAGCCAACAGGATGTAGTTTTCCTCACGAAATTGCCATGAACATTTATATATATATATATATAAAAAAAAAAAAAAGTTAAGGGGGTGTTAATTCTCTTCAAATAATAATAAGAGGGTAATGGGACACTTGTAAAGTTAAAGTGTGTAAAGTTAAAAGTGTATAACTGGGTTTTCGGAACAAGTTTGAGGGGTAATTAATTTATGCATTTTCTCAGAGTCATACATGTTATATGTTCTGAATCTTTTTGTCATATGCTCTTATCTATGTACTACTTCTATGTTTGGACTATCCTTGTCTATAAACACTTCTCTGGAACTCCGGCTGGATGTGGTTCTCCATCTCTGAGACTGACAAGATTACTCTTTCATTGTTATGATGACATTTCTTGAGCTAGCGTTAAGTTGTGGTCGAGATGATGCCTGAAACTATTACACAACATATAATTATAGCAAGTTAATTCTTTTTCTTTTCCAGTCCTTTGTTCGAGTTTGATATTTTGCTTAGTGTGTGTTTGGAAATCACAGTGTAATTATTAGGTTGTGTAGTCATAAGGGTAGTAATCTTACACTATATAATTACAAAGATATGTTTAGTCATAAGGATAGTAATTACACACTATAAAATCACATAGATATGTTTGGTTGTCATAATGTAATTACAATGTAATTCACAACGTCATGTTTGATTGAACAAATGTAATTACACTCATATATTTTTAAATTTTATACTGTAATATTAAAAACTATTTCTTTTATAGAACCAAACAAACTTTAATGCGTGACCCTAGACCAAAAAACCCTTAATGAACCAACTGAAATTCGGACCGACATAAAATGTACGATGCAGACGGCACAAGGCACGTACGAGAGTCATGATTTTTTGGCAAACAAAAAAAAAAAAAAAGTTGCAAAAAAACATAAGAGGTTTCACGGTGCGTGATTCATCGTGAAATTTGGGCGTGAATGCTCATTCACGCACAAATTTCGTGCTTTATTTTACGAGTTAGTGCATGAAACCTATTTATATATATATTTTTTGTTGGAGCTTCGATTCAACTTTTTTTTTTTGGCCCTACAAAAGCTCTACTCTCCATTAACTTCAAAGAGTTAAAATTTCTTAGACAAGCTCTATATTTGCACTGACAGGCTGCCAGGCATGGCACATGGCGCGTTGTGTCAGTGCAATTCTAGGCGATTTTCACTTTTTTCCAACTTTCTTTGTGCATGCTTGGTATTCGGGTCCTAGACTTGATCTCCATTCTATGTTTCACACTTCTACTTAGACTTCAAAGACCATTTTAAATCCTTGTTAGCGCCGAATGATTATATTTTCACAAAATCATCTCCTGCACTATAAAACGCAATTATTGTACAGAATCATCTTAAAAGACAAGAAAAGAGGTCAAAATAGGTTTGTTACACATTGAGAGTGGAACTCCTAAGAAGATGAGCCTTGTGCAGCCTAGGGCGTTTTCTTTCGTGTCTGATTCCCTTGCTTATTTTTATCACTCCAGTCTCCAAACCTTCTCTAAAGACATTATAACCTTGTTAACATATTACAAGGAATATAATATCCTCGTGGGGTTCCACACATATCGAAATTACCTAAATCACATTGTTAGGCACGTAATTAAGCCGAAATAAAGTCTTATAAGTTACGGGTCTTTGCAACGACAATACCCAAGATACAAATATCACTACAAGAGAACATGGAATTAGCTACGGCATTTATCATTAATCCCTAGCTAATTAGTACTAAATTTTAATTTATTATATAGATTTTTCTTACAAACCAATTTAATTCCATGTTCTCTTGTAGTGTATTTATATGATTGTATTTCCTACATTATAATTATTAGGTTTAATTCATTAGTACTTTTTAATTTATTATATAAAACAACAAACCAATTTAATTGTTCATTACGGATTTACAATTATACTTGTGCGTTAAAACTAAATTTTCTAAAAGAAAATAAGCTAGCAATTGGTATGGTTAGGCTCGATTTCATCAATTCAGTTGGTTTTAGAATTCTTTTTGATGCTCCTTGTTCTTGCTGATTATCTTTTCTTTAATTTTAGATTTTTGCTATGTTTGATTGAGAAAATAGTGCATTTAATGTCGTTTACTTCCATTTTACAGGTTTTATGTGATTTAGAAGTGATCGGAAAGAAACCAAGTGAAATGCAAGTAAAAAAGAGGCCAAATTGAAGAAAATGAGAAAATGGCTACAAGCGCAAAAACTGGCCAGATCTGAAATTCCAATAATTTAAGGCTATTTGGTCATGTTTTGATTTGGAAAAATTGGGGATTTATAAAAGCAATACTTGGGGGCAATATCTTTCATCCTTGGCCACATTTTCAAGCTTCGAGAGCTAGAGTTTCATCAACTACACCACTGGAGGAGATGATTAGAGCACCTTAATGAGAAATTTCTCAAACCTTTTTTCAATTCGTTTTGTATTATCTAAGTGTGTAGCATTTTATTCCATCACTTTGATCTTGTTTTTGAAAATATTCATTTGCAAAGTTGGATTAATTCTCTTGTTATGCTTATCTATTGAATGATTTTTATTCCTAATGAAGTGAGTTATTGTTTCTTTAATTATTCTTGTTCTTTAATATTTCTTAAGGGATTAGCTAGCAGGGGGACTCGTCCATTTACTTCAATTTTAGCTCGGAAGGAAATTGAGGTTAAAAAGATTAATTAACAAGGATTTGAGGTTTTAAACCTCGTTTAATAACAGTAGGAATGGGAAAGTTAACTTGACATTCAATTGGTTGTGCTTAATATCACACTCTAAGACTCGGAAAAGTTTAGAGTGAATTCTTTGATTTGGTTGGAAGACTTTCAATGAGATTTTAGAAATCATTATTTATTAACATAAACTCACTCTTAATTATAAAATCGTAAAATACATTGGATCGTTACTTGAAAGTATTTGATCATTTTATTTGCTTTCTAGTTAGTCTTATCTTTATTAGTTCTTAAAATAAAAAATTCAAATATTGAAAAGTGTTTGGCTAAGCTTAGTTGGTGATAAATCTTTTATTTTCTTTATCGTCTTTATATTGTTCTCTATGGAATTCGATCCCGACTCATAGTTGGGTAAATTATATTGCGACAACCGTGTATACTTTCTCACTTGAGGAGTGAATTTAGACGTTATCACTTGCCTTATTGGACCATTTCACATAATACATAAAAAAGCTAATAATAAAATATCAATACAAGGACTTCTTCCATCCTTGAAACTAACAGTACATTGAGTTTTCATTTGTTACTGTTGCGTGACCTTCTTGGATTCAACAAATCTAATTCAATTTGTATTGGAGAAGAATCTAACAGTCAAATAGTAAATGGAAAAGGACTCGAAGGCTTCGCAATACGAAGAATTTGAAGCTAAAACAACAATGACATATTCAAGTGGCAAACAATCATTTGTTGAACATGAGGACTTAAAACTCATATTTTGAAAATTACTATGATTTTAAAAACAAAGCAGTAGCAACAAAATTATGGCTTGATTAATGATATGACAAAATCTCATATTTTTGTGAATGGGCGTTAAGTTGATCGATCCATACATCTTCTCTAGCTAGGAGAGAACATCACCTTTCAATAAGGTTGTGGATTGCAGTCTTTTGTTAATATTTAGGAATCAACCATCACATAAGAAATATGCTCTCTTGTACAGAACCAAAAGTTCTTGATGAAGGGAGGTTTGATCTTGTTTGTCCACCTCATTTTGCGTTAACTTTTTTTTTTTTCTCCTGATTATGCCGTTACCAATTATTAGTATAGTAACTCCCTTATCTTAGATGTCTTGTGAACTCTAGATTTGTTAGTCACTAAAGAGTTCAATGAAAATCTAGAATATTGTACTATTTTAGCTATGCTAGCTGCCTTGCAAACTCTGGTGTGACTGTGCTACTTTATCATCAGAAAAAACTTGACAACTTGTTTCTGTAAATGTATTATTAGCAATCATCATGAAACTTTTTGAGTAATTGAGTTTGTACTAACGAAACGTTTTCTAAAATTTTGTCTCTTGTGGCGATGCCAAGGTTGTGTCAAAGGCAAGGGTAAATTGAGTCTGGATGATGCTTCTATGTTCGCTATATATTATTTTCTTTTTCTGTGCAAGTATTTAGTTGTTGAAAATTGTCGGAATAAAATATAAATAGTAATAATTGATAAAACAAAGAACACCAGCTACCTTGTCAAAAACATAAATTTCTCGCTTTACAAATAGGAAAACTAATAAGTGATATTGATAATAAAAATAGTAGACTACACGAGGAACACTAGCTTTAAAACATGTTTTAAATTTTTTCAAGGTGAGATACAAGATGGTATGTCATCACCAGATACATAACTTGTAATGTTTCATTATCGTCTATATATATATATATATATATATATATATATATATATATATATATATATATATATATATATATATTTTACAAAAATATAAAATGATCGATAAATAAAATTAAAATTAGATAGATCAATAAAAGAAGAATTGGAAAGAGACAATTAACTGCGATGGATCTTATATCCGTATTAATTAACTATATGTGTCCTTGTCTAATAAAAAAAATTATACAATTAGAAAAGTATATGATGATAATACTAATAAAGCAGAAAACTGTAGACTAAATTAGTAATATGAAGTTATAAATTATAATCATGATTAATCTATTTACTTACACATGTACTATATTGAAATGTGTGACCGTCTCATCTAAAATCTTAAATGAGAGCACAATTTACTTATTTACCTATTTCTCTAACGCGCCCTCACGTGCGAGATTGATTCTTTCTTATGAGCCATGCACGTAATTTTCTTTTTAATTATAAAAAGGTAGTTAGATTCGATTACATGACCTCTTTCATGCTAATTACGAGAATAGAAGAAAGAAAGAAAGAAAGAAATAAACTATATGAATAAAGCTCCACGATGCTCTAGCTCTCACTATGGAAGAAATAAACTATATGAATAAAGCTCCACGATGCTCTAGCTCTCATTATGATCTTTATAGGTCAAAAGTCCTATAGAAAACGTCTTTAGTATGTATCTATACTATGTTGGAATGACTACGGACCAAAACGTCCTTAATGAACCAACTGAAATTCGGACGGACAAAAAAATATATAGAGACGGCGCATGGTGCACCATGTCACGTCAGAACTTCAGGAGTTGAAATTTCTTCATGCGCGTTTGGTGCTCGGGTCCCACACTTGATTCTATGCTTTGGACTTCTACTCATACTTTAAAGCCCATTTTTTTAAAATCATTTTTAGTACCGAATCGTCACATTTTAATCAGACCATCTCCTACACAATAAAACACAAATATTAAGAATAAAGTGAACAAAATCATCTAAACACAAGAAAAGAGATCAAACTATGAGGCTAACACAGTTAAAAATATGTACTTCTAGCCACCAATCACAGCCCTACACTTGAACTTTTGCTAGTCCTCAAGCAATTCTTACACTCTAAACTCACGATTATCGCGCATGCTAGCATGCAAAATCATCCTAAAACCATTACGTAGGTTGATACCAATAATTATGTTGTACATTAATGAAAATAATAACAATAAACACTTCTTGATCCTCATGCAAGATATAAAACTCAAATGAATCAAACAACATACTCATAACATCCCAACCTCAATGTCAAACTCCAACTCAACAACTCTAAGCTCGCTCACCTACTCTATCAAAGAAATTTAATAACTTCACCCATTTGTCATGAAATAAGTGCCCTCATCGAAAAAATAATTCACACACTAAAAATATCTCCACTTCACCTAATTTTCCTTCTTCTTCTCTTACTACTGCTGGACTCAGAACCAACACTACTACTTAAGGGTTGCTTCTTGGGGCAGTAGAGATGGAATTGGCGGAAATGGCTCGTTAAGCTTGCGTCGCTTGCAAGTGTCAATGTTGTGCGCCTAACTATCCGTTAACCACTTATTTCCCCGCGGAAAGGCAGGAAGATTTTCTCAATGCCCACAAACTCTTAGGTGTTTGTAACATATTAAATGTCCACAAACTCTTCGGTGTTAGTAACATATTAAAGGTCCTCAAAAATATTGCGCCGTTTCAGAAGGAAAATGCAAAGCGCTAATCTTTGAGGCTGATATTCATGCTGGCGACTCTGTTGGAGGATGTTATTGAGTCATTTGAATTTGCACCAACATATTAATCTTTATCAGGCGAAATTGCAATTTGTTTATCGTGAGAGTTTTTGTGTCCAAGCGGCAGCTATCCAAGAACAACAAAATATTAATACGACAACTAATAGTACAATGAGTTTTGATCTGCTACCGATCCATGCCCTTGATGGATTCAACAGGTCTAATTCAATTTTTATTGGAGAAGGATCAAATAGTTAACTATTAAAAGGAAAGGGACTCGAGGGTTTAAGCAGTGATGAAGAATTTGAAGCTAAAACAATGATTATAGGTTCTAATGGCAAACAGTTGTTTGTTGAAAAAGAGGATAATGCACTATTTTAGCTAAGCTAGTCGACTTGCAAACTCTGGCGTGAGTGTGTTACTTTGTCACTGAAAAAAAGAGTTAACTTCCTCTGTAGATGTGTATCGATATGAAAATTTTGAAATGATTGAGTTAGTACCAATAAGACTTTGGCTACACATTTGCCTTTTTGTAGTGATGAAAAGGTTGTGTCACAGGCAAGAGTAAATTAAATCTAGCTGCTGCTCCAAAGTTGACACTCTTCTATTTTTATCAATTTGATGCTTAATACAATATTTTGCCTTTTATTTTTCTTTATCAACAAATGCTCTTCTTGTGGTAACAAGACTATGCACACTAAAAGCTTTTCCAAATTGCAAAATAATTTTTGCACCTATCTGATGAATTTGAATTGAAACTGAAGTCAAATATTCAAACCCTAAGTATCCATTTCTATCTATTAGGCCTAAAATCAAACAAAATATTTCATTAAATAATGAACTAGGCCTCTATACCAAGGAGAAAGAATTAAGTTGCTGAGAATTTTTGAAGGAAAATTGAAATACTTGATTGTTTGACTAAGAAGTTAAAATTATAATAGATAAAACAAGGAGTACTACATTGTCAAAAACATAAATTTCTAACTTTACAAATAAAAAAACTAGAAGTGATATCGATGATAAAAAATAGTAGATCACATGAGAAACACTGGTTTTAAAGCATTTTTGTGATTTTTCTTAAGGTGAGATATATGATGGTATGTCATCACTAGATACATAATTTATAATGTTTCATTTTTGTGACTTTTTGTCTATGTATAATATTTTTTTATTAAAATATAAAATGTTAGATAAATAAAAATAAAATAGAATTGAAAGAGAATTAATTGTGATGGATCTTATACATGTATTAATTAACTATATACGTCCTGGTCTAATAAAAAGAATTTAATGCAATTAGTAAAGTATATGACGATAATAATAGAGCAAAAAACCATAAATTAAATTAGTAAGATAAAGTTATATTATAATAAGTTTTTTATTTTTTTTTATTTTTTTATTTTACTTACAGATGCTCTGTATTGAAGTGTGTTAATATTTCATCTAAATTTGAGATGAGAAGTACAACTTTGTTTATTTAATTACATTCTCAACACGCCACTCACGTGCAGACTTGATTCTTTTTATGAGTGAAGCACGTGATTTTTTTTAATTTATTTTTTGATAAAGAAGGCAATGAGAATTAATCACATAACCTTTGCCTGCGCTTACACCATATTGAAGATGTAACCATCTCATCTGACGGGGTGGTGGTTGGGGGGGGGGGGATGCTCAGATTGTAAGCACCCTCCACCTCTAACACAAAGGTTGTGTGTTCGAGTCACCAAGAGAGCAAAAAAAGAGGGAGCTCTAGGGAACGATGTTAAAAAAAGAAAAAAAGAAAAAAAAAGAAAGAAAAAAAACCATATCATCTAACAACTTAGATGATTGTACAATTTTATTTGTTTAACTAGTATTCGTACCCGCGCAATGCGCGATCGGTATAAATGGAAATAATCATAGAAAAGTATTACTCCTTATTGATTAGATACATAAAAGAATCATCATTTATTATTGACATATTTAAAATTAATAAATTTGTGAAATATTAAATTATAATTTTACTTATTTGAACACATTAGATTTTACTATTAATTTAACAAAATCTAATCCCCGTCTCGTGATGATTAACCTTATTCATTACACAATCATGATTAATTTCTGATCTATGGCATATAAAAACTGAAAGAAAAAGTTCATTTGACATAACTTTTAGTTAAGTAACTTAGTTTTAAGTGTGATTTAGAAAACAAAAGAACTTATAAATGATATGTTTTAGAGTTACCCACATGAGAAATTTATTTATATTTTCAAATCTTTAATGTGTTGGATTTTCCTTACATTCAATATTCTCAAGTTTGATTCTAATAATTAAGCTTCCGTTACGCGGTCTTATTCATAATACTGTATAATTATTTATTATAATATAATTTAAAATAGCTTTTTAATTCAAATGCCAATAAATTACTCGATAAAAGTACTAATGCAAACATTTTGAATGGAGTATGAGCAATAACTCATTTCCCCTCTCCCTTCCTCTCTCTTTTTTCTATCAATTTTCTCAATAAATAACATCATCTAACCCCCACCCCCACCCCCAGCCCCACCCCAATTTGCATGATTTCCCCAATGTTTATTAATTCACTTATTCTCTTACAACAATGAATCAACAAATAGTAATAAAATTTATTTTATGGCACTTTCCCGAATAAATGGTCCTAAATCCTTCACCTTTCTAATTTGGCATTTTTTTTTTACTATTTTAAGAGAATAATGCGAATTGAAAGCAAAATTAAAAATTTTCAAGACATATTTTTCATCGAAAATTTACCATCATCACCAAAACAAATACAATCAATTTTAGAAAAAGCTTATATAAAGTAATAATAATGGAAAAGACATACATGCACATGTAATAACTATACAATCAGTATTACAGGGAGAAGATAAAAGCAAATAAAATGAAATAAAAAATAAGATTTTATTTGAGCAGCACTTTTAGAATAATGAATAGAGCCAAATAAAAGAACCTTTCTTATACCGCCGCCAATAATAACTCATCCAACGTGGGAAACTTATAAGTAGGAATTGAGCTAATGATCCTACTTATTAATCTAAATATTAAAGTAATTATTAATGATACTAAATTTGTGGTATAAACTTGGTTGGATGTGCAGAGCTCAATTCGAGGCATTGTCACTCTTCAAAGATCATAATTTCTTTTTTCTTATGATGTGTAATCCTTTTATTTTTCAATTTTAACTAATCGCTACATTTTTGTGCAAAATAAATTTGAGAAGCGACACATTTTTATAACCAAGTAGTAAAAGCTTTTGAGAAAACAATTAATATATAAATTGAGTTTACTATTAAGCATCTTTTTGAATCGAAGTTGATCCTAAAATAATGTTTTTAACTTTTTTTTAAATTAAGATTACATTGAAAAAGTTGTCAATATAGCAAAGTATTTTTTTTTTTTGAAGTGGGTGTATTAAATTTTAAAAAACAACTTATCTGAAGAGGGTGTTTGGATTGCCTTTTTAAAAGTAGCTTATAAGCTAAAAGTTAAAAGCCAGAAGTTGGTCATTTCCAACTTTTGACTTTTGACTTATTTTTATACTTTATTGCCTAAAAGTAAGTGCTTAAAAATATTTTTTATCTTTCACAAACACCACAAAAAGTAGAAAAGAGCTTAAAAGTCAATCCAAACACCCTCTAAGTTTATGCCTAAGAATAAAATGAGAAGCAAGAAACGAAAAAAAAATCTCTGTGTACTGTTCGGCTAGAATTAATGAAGCGTGATTTATAATTATCCATATCTTGAAAGAAAATCTAATATTATTTTCCAAGGGGTATATATAAGAGGTTAAATTTCATTTGAACACAAATTTGATAATCATATCTGTTAGTTTGCTTTTTGAAATAAAATATATTTAAAATTCTAGTAATCATTATCCTACACAAATATGACTATCTAGATAATTCTTAAAAAATGTTGAATGGTATTTGGATAAACTTTTTTCTGGACTAATTTTCTATAAAACATTAAAAAATAACAATATTATACCAAACATAAGCTACCTTTCCGGATAAGAATGAATGATACACGTAGAATATCCATAGTCCTATCCGGATAAGAATGAATAATATATATATATATATATATATATATATATATATATATATACCTGACATATATGCATGGATGCAGTGGCGGAATCACATACATCCAAGGGTGTCAACCGAACGCCTTTTCGCGAAAAAAAATTACACTGTGTAAATATGTACGTAAAAATAACTTTTTCATGTATATATACTATGTGTTGAACCCCCTTAATTTCGCCGTATATTTACTTTCTATATTTTGACACCCCTTATTAAAAATTTTAATTCCGCCACTGCATGGATGTAAAGAAGAAAAAAGTAAATAATCAAAATGCACACACACAAACGAAGAGATACATTAAGTAGGGGTGTACATGGACCGGGTTGATTCGGATTTTTTAAATACCAAACCAAACCAATCGCGTCGGGTTTTTAAATTTATATACCAAATCAAACCAATAAAATTCTGGTTTTTCAACCTCGAGTTTTCTCGGGTTATTCGGTTTTCTCGGGTTTTTCGGGTTTTTTTTTTTCGGAATAGTCTTGATACAATACATATAACTTTTACTTCAAATATTTCTGTCCTAGTAAGATACAACTATATAATTAAGGTGTTTCTTAAGAAAATAACACAACATGTGAGAAGAGTGATGACATTGTATTAAAATATTCAACAAAAACTAATAAAATCGATTAAAATAAATATTGCTAATTAACAAGCCATAAAGAAAATGACCATAATCTAAAAATACTAAGTCATGCTAAAATAAGCACGGCTAATAAGTATTAATTACATGACAGAGAAAAAAAACTTAAGTTATGTATTTTCACTCTCTAAACTAATTATGTAAAACTAAAGAATAGATATCCAACATTATTGTCATTCCTAGTGGTAAATTGAATTTCTTTTGTTAGCATTAGTGTTGAGCTGGTTTTGGTTTGAACTTTATTTGCGTTACAAATATCCATAGGCTATAAAACTTATTGACATTCAAAATTCTAAGTTCAAGCTTGAATAATATGATAATAGATAAAAAAAACTACGAAAAAATAAAAGAAATATTTATAAATTCCATTACAAATAAATATTTTTATGTATAAAAATTTTAAAAATTGAATACATGTAATATCGGGTTGGTTTGGTTCGGTTTAACTTTTTTTAGTTAAAACCAAACCAAACCAATTGTGATCGGGTTTTTTTTCTCAACATTAAACCAAGTCAAACCAAATCACTAGTCGGATTTTTTTCTCGGTTTATCGGTTTGGTGCGGTTTGTCGGTTTACTTTGTAGACCCGTAAGTCATTAAGCATATACGTACACCCCAATTTAACATAACAAAGATACAAGAGACAACAAAATAAGGCTATGAAATATTTTTTGATAATTGGGCTTTTTCCAACTCATATATCATATATGCAGTAAAATTAACCAATGTATGTCATATTATTCATTGTATGTCCGCTATGATCGGAAAGAACAGAAAAATGCAAAAGTAAATTTAACCAATGTCTTATAAGCATTATAGGTAACCCACTGAAGCACATGAAATTTTAATAATATAAAAAATCGTGCATTCTTTGAATCCAAGAAGAAATTGAACGATGTATGACAAAATTCTATCATCTTAGTGTATGACAATCACCTAATATCATTTTGCTATACATCATAATCATTCAGTCAACTCAAATTAAAATCATATGTAAAAAAGAGAATGGAAATAACTATAAGTGATCGAATAGGAGAAAAAATAATCTTTACCGCTAGAAATAACCTCAAGAGTAAAGGTACACGTCAAGAATTCTTGCTTTCATGTTGAAAAATTACTTTCGAAATTTAAGATAGCACCACGTACCTGAGTGACAAAGATGTCATTAACAATGAAGATTTAGCAAACTTTATACAGTTCCCCTATAAAGTTTGCTAAATCTCTTTTTATAATATCATAATGCTCTTTTCATCTCTAATTCAAATTACGCAAAAATTACATTATTTTGGTTAATGAAGATAAATTCATAAAATAAGGATACACGGAAGTTAAAAAGCTAAATATCATTATAATAAATTATCAAAGCAAAGCAAAGAGATGAGAAGAATTGCATCTTTCAGTTCCTATGTGTTGCATTATTTATACAAATATATTGTTGTGCATTTGAAATTTAAATTTACTGCTATGCTAGGACATGCTAGAATTAGATATGATAAGGTTTATGGTTACATAAGATAAAGCCCATCTAATCTCATACATATATTAATATTAATTTAATTTTTTATTATTATCTCAATTCAAAAAAAAAAAAAAAAAAAAAGGTTATCTCTTTATTCAAGTTCAAAGTTCTCGTTTTAATCACAATCAACTTTTTTAATCTTTCAAACTAAATTAAATTTTCTTTATCTCAAAATTCATATAAAGAAACTAAAAGGCACATTTAAAAACTCAATATAAAACGTTAAGTTTATCAATTGAAAACTAATATCATTTATTATATTTAAGATTAAGTTGGGACTTAGATTTTTATTATTATTATTATTTTTTATTTTTTATTTTTTTATTTTTGGTAACTAAATTTTTGTATTCATCACCAAGTAAGAACTTATCAGAACCACAGCATAGCTACATCTCAGCTTGCTATTCATGTAATTACAATCACTATTACTTCTATACTCCTGTAGCTATTTACATAATCAGATGAACAATTAAAAATATAGCTGTTGTAAGGCTCCTTGAAGATTAACTGATGCTCTAGCACTGCAACTGCATGCTATTTCTCTAGCCAGGCTGCTTGGTTCCCTTTCAGTCTGCTCAAATACTCTTGCGTTCCTCTCAGTCCATATTGTGTGTATAACTTCTGCATAGACCATTTTGATAAGCTGTGCGATTGTGGACTTCCCTTTGGCCAATCTCCAAATGCTTTGTTGCAGTTGTGTTCCTCTAGCAGGTAGTGTGTGTGGTGTGTAACTGGAACCAATGTATCAGTCTAGCCCATACTCTTTTAGCATATTCACACTCCCAGAATAAGTGATCACTAGTTTCTCTTGCATCTTTACACATGCTACAGTCTTGATCCACATCAATGCCCCAGTTGGCAAGTCTATCAGCTGTGTTCAAATGCCCATGTAGGGATACCCATAGTGTAAACCTTGCTTTTGGTCTTGCCTCATTCTTACATATCAAGTGCTTCCAAGGGACCTTGGGATGATTTCCTATAAGTTGCAAATACATAAAGTTGATTCTGCTTTTAAGGGTAGGTGGATTCCTTTGGATTTTCTGCAGTGTTTCTCTGGCCTCAAATATCTTTCTAATCATCCAACTAGCTTGTTTTAGTATGATCATATCTGCAAGTTGATCCTCTTTTAGATAATATGCGTGTATCCACCTTATCCACATCTTATTCACTTTGCTTGCTAAATCCCAGCAGAGCTTGGCCACAGCTGCTTTGTTCCAGGTTTTTAGATCAAAGATGTGTAGTCCACCTGTTGCCTTAGGTAGGCACATTTTGCTCCAAGATACAAGTGCCTTTTTCGTGATCTCATTTGTGCCAGACCAAATATAGCTTCGACAGTAGGATTCTATGGTCTTTATCACTTTGGCAGGCAAGATGAAGAGTTGTGCCCAGTAAGATTGAATCCCAAAAATGACTGTTTTGACAAGTTGCACTCGGCCAGCATAGGACAGTTTTTTGGCTGTCCAGGAAGATATTCTTGCTACAATCTGTTCTATCAGTGGCTGCCATTGAAGTATACTTAGTTTCTTTGTGTCAAGTGGTACCCCCAAATACTTGAATGGTAATTCTCCTCCTGTGATACCCAGCTGTTGAGTAATTGCCTCTTGCTCATCTCTTCTGACCAACCCCCCACCCCCACCCCCACCCCCAAAATATATGCTACTTTTGGCTAAGTTTGCCTTAAGGCCTGATGCTTGAGAGAACATGGCAAACTTGTCATACAATAGCTGAATGGAACATCTATCTCCTCTGGCAAATAACAATAAATCATCTGCAAAAGAAAGACGAGTTAGTCCAACCCTAGCACATTTAGGGTGGTATTTAAACTGTGTGTTGTCCTCCAACTCTTTGAGCAGCCTACTCAGGTACTCCATTGCTATGGCAAAGAGGTAGGGGGAAATAGGGTCCCCTTGCCTCAGGCCCTTTGCTGCCTCAAATGGTTCTGTGACTTCTCCATTAATGGTAAATGAATAGCTCACAGTTTTCATAAAACACATGATCCGTCCAATAAATTTTGCTGGGAATTTCAATTCTGTCAGCACCTGCTCAATAAATATCCATTCTACTGAATCATATGCCTTTTGTAAATCCACTTTAAGCATGCTTCTGGGAGAGACATTTTTCCTTGTGTACCATTTAACCAACTCATGTGCCAGGATTATGTTGTCTGAGATTCTTCTCCCGGGGATGAATCCAGCTTGAGTATCACAAATGATGTGAGGCATGACACTTTTCATTCTGGCAGTTAGCACCTTTGAAATCAGTTTATACAGGACTGTGCAACACGCTATGGGCCTGTACTCCTTTATTGTCTGAGGGTTAGGTACCTTAGGCAATAAAGTTATGAGTGTACAGTTCACAGCCTTGTACATACTAGTGGTATTGAAAAATTCATGAACAGCAGCACAAACATCCTTTTCTATGGTAGGCCAAGTCTTTTTGTAAAACATTGCATTGAATCCATCTATGCTAGGTGCCTTATCATCCCCGATAGTTTGTAACCCCTCAAATATCTCTTGATCTGTTACATCTTTACACAGTTCAACTTGCTGTTTGTAGCTCAGAGTTGGCCCTTTACTCATTGTGACTTTGTTGACTGCAGGTAGAGTATGAGCAGCTGTCCCCATCAATGATTTATAAAATTGAATAATCTCCTCTTGGATTTCCTTTGGTTCTGTCAGCTTCTGGCCAGCCAAGGAAGTGAGTTCTACGACTTGTTTCTGCTGTTTTTTCTCCTCCATTACTGCAGAGAAGTACTTTGTATTAGCATCACCAAGTTTGATTCAGATGACTCTAGCTTTTTGTCTCACTATGCTTTCTTCAATTAGAGACCACTTCTCTAATTGGACCAGTGCTTCTTTCTCTTCAGTAGCTACATGATCACTGTATTGATGCTTCAAATGTTGTTGCAATTGTTTTAGGTGCTGTCTTGATAGGCCAATTTTTTTGTGATGCCTTTAAACTGCTCATTGTTGAGGTGACTAAGGTAAGGCTTGAGTGTTTTTAGTTTTTCCCACACAAGCTTCATCTTCCACCTCCCTGTACCACCCCTCCAACTAGTTTCTACTATTATTATTATTATTACTATTATTATTATTATTATTAGTATTATTACTATTATTATTATTATTATTATTATTATTATTATTATTATTATTATTATTATTATTATAAACTTATTTCCCTAAATCACGTATGTGTTATGAAAGTCAAATTCAAAAACTTTATTTATCCATAGATAAGATATAGATTTAAAATGTGAAATTAAACATTAAACATATACAAAACAGAAGAAGATCAAGTTTGATACGTTAGCCTTTTCCCATATAATTTCTTTTACTGTTATTTCTTTTCTTTTTTCTTTCTTTTGCTACCAAAAAACAAATTCTTTACAAAAAAATAAAATATAAATATCTGTCATTTAAATCTCTATACTTTTTTTTGAAAACTATTTATCTTTCAAATCAAATTTAAAACACTTCTTATATTTCAAATCAAAATGTGGCATTTGATTAACAAATAACTCTTTTTTTAAACAAAATAAAATTGAGTTTTCAGGTCCTATAATTACAATAGTTATAATGATGAAGTTTAAATGTTTGCTATATACGGCTCTTTCAACATATTCAAATTCAAAATTTATGTTTATGATAAAGTTCAACTTTAATGTATACATTTTGGAATTTTGTAACAATTATGAAATTTTTTGTCCTAATTCTCATTAACTTTGTCTTAAAATTGCCAAGTGGCTTGCTATTAGCTTGCCACTTGGCTTAACCACGTTGCTTGTACCTCTCCTATTTTTTTTTTTATATATATATATATATATATATAATATTCGGAACACTCTATATTGTAAAGATCATATCTTCTTTGATTTTTTCATATAAAAAAGATGGAACACTCATAAATAAAAAGGGTAGGAGAAAAATATTCCATGGTTGAGTCTGGGGGTGTCCAAATAAAACTGTAAAATCAAAGTAAAAGACAAATCAATTTAATAAATCGATAAACCACTTAATATGGTTTGATTTAAGTTTCGTATTAAACAAAAAAAAAGTCACCAAACCAAATCCACAAATATAGACATATTTATAAACTATTTTCTGAGCAAGCGTTGCGCGTGTACCCCGTATTAATTAAAATAATTATTAAAAAAATAGCATAAATAATACTCAAAAAAATATTTGAGTTATAAAAAATACTATTTGAAAAAGCAAAAGACTCCCTGAAGAAAAAAAGTATTACTCCTACAACGCACAATTTCTATATTTTTTTCATAGATAAACTTAAACTATCATCTCTTGTCCAATTGACCAAAAAAAAAAAAAAAATGGAGTTGCAACTTAGAAGACAGTGGTTGCAAGGTGTAGAGGAAGAACAAGAGACTTATGCTCAACTCAATTTGACTTAAGTTTCTTCTACTTCTTGCATCATGCTAAACCTTTTTCATCAGTGACTTTTTGAATTTCTTAACCATCTTCTACCGCCAGTATCTAGCATCTGACAAGCTTTATTTATAGCCTTATCCATCTGCACACATAGAAAATACAAATATTTGATAAACAAAACAAAATTTGAACCCCAATCTAAGCATTATATGATATTATTGAAGGTTATTGTATACAAAGAGTAGATTTCATGAATATTTGAAACATTGTGATAAAAATAGTCCTTGGTAGTTTCTGTCTTTCTGGATATCCAAACAATATTACCTATCATAAGAGAGACTATAATAAACTGTCAAATGCCCAATGTATTATATGTTACTGGTATATGATTATTGGAAATAAGGCACTATTTCGTACTAAATACTCTAGCCAAACTAGTCCCATAAACAAAAATGTACAGTTTCATAAATACTCATAGGTTACCAAAAAAAAAAAAAAAATTGACACATAGTAGATTTGTACGTTGCAACAGGAAAACATAAAAGTTTAATTAGAATTTTTGAAGTACCTGCGAAAAATAGAGAATTTCAATTGATTTCAAACTCTACATATATAAGCAAACCTTTGATCAGAATTTAATTGGTTACTGATGGGTTTCTTCTGTGAATGAGATTATTCATTAACAATTTAATTTTGTAACTGATGGTTTTCTTCAACTAATGAGAAAATTCATGAAGGTGAGTAGCTTTTCTTTTCAATAATAATTGCTCACATTGTAACGACCCGTTTCGTCGTTACTGTGACTTCCGGGAAATTCGCGACCTTGACCCCCTTAAAAACACCTCCGGATCTTCACACTCTTAAATCGCTAACTTGATCGGACCAATCGTGCGAGTCGCGTGTATATATAGAAATTGGGCCACTGGGCCTAGCTATGCCGCTATAGCGGTAGACCTGCCGCCCCAGCGCTAGCGCCATAGAGGCATGGTGCACTGCCGAAGCGAAGATGCAGTACTACTGATGGACCGTCCCAGTGGTAGGGCTATCGCTAAAGCGGTGTCGCCACAGCGACCATTGGACCGCCACGGTAGCTGACGGGCAATTGTTTTCCCTATTTAGAACCCCATTCATTGACTTCACCTAGCTTTTATTTTTCCAAGTAATAGCCACCACTTGGAGATATTTTTAGCTCCTTGAGACCAAAATGTTGGGAAGGTAATCTCCTTAAAGCCCTCATTTCACCCTCCTTTAGTTTCCTCTATATTCTTACACCATTTGTGATTATGGCAAAGCTTAAAATAAGGGTTCTTTCCTAAGCCTTTTAATTTTCCTAAATGGGTTAAAATTGTTAAAGGCTAATAATGGATTATGAGGATTAATTAGGTAAGTTTGACCTAGATTAACCTTGTGTTCCGCAAAGAGGTGAGGTTTTCATAATCAAGAACCTAGGTTAATTATTTTAATAATGTCGATTTTACCCCTATGACCCCGAATTCTTCAAGCCTTGCTTAGTTGATTATGTCCATCATTCTTACACCTCTCGGATCTACGGGTTCCCTAAGAAGATGGAATCCAAGTGGATGTTCGCGCTCCTATTTGGCCTCCAGGTAGGTTATGACTTCCTTTTTGGTAGACTCCAGTTAGACTTACATATTCGTGTATTAGATGAAACGGAGAATGCATGTATAGGAGTTTGGTGTTGGGATGGAATTCTAAGGATGGTCCTGTTGTGCGATTTATGTGTTCGGGCTTGTGGCCTGTAGATTCTTTAGGTTCATGTGTTAGTATTCCCTTGCGTATTGGTGGATTTTATGTGATTGGGAGACTAGTTGTTCGGTACTTGGCTTACTATGTTCCATTGATGAGGAGTTATCCGTATAATGTGCATAAATATGTCCTGTGTTATTTAAGATTGAGTCATAATTAGTATTGAAGTTGATAGACATGCCAAAAGGACATGAAATGATTCTAGACTGGATGTTTAGTGGTGACTTTATAAGTAGAAAGCGTGTTTATCATACATTGATGTCGTTAGGAAGTAAAGGAATGAGGTGATATTGTTATTGTGATTTTGCCCTTGCTGGACATTGGAGACTATTGATATATCCTGATTATGATTTGGTAGTATCTTACGTGTTGTCGTTTGATACGAGGATAGTGTTCTATTATGGCTTATTGTGTAGCCTTTTCATGATATTGTTGGTGTGCCCATGCGTGGTACTTGTGATATTGATTTGATTATTGACATTAAGCTCATACATTGCACGCATTCTCATCCTTCATGATATATTGTTGATACATTGATGATACTTGAGGAAACACCGTTATGAGCTGGGCTCAATTGGATGAGAGTGACGTGAGGACGGATGTCCGATGGTTATCCCGGAATCGAGGATGTGCGTAGCGATGCCGAGGTTGTTGCCGGAATCGTGAGCTAGCGATTGCCGAGGTTATTGCCGGAACAGTGAGATGCATGGACTTCACCGGTCCCCCATAGGTTGTGCTACCGAGATGTGACATTCCATCATCGGAGTACATTTGTACACTACATATGCATTGCATCCATATTTCATACATTATTGTATTGCATTGTACCTTTGGCTTCTTGTGATATTTTCGCGATATTCTTATGATATTGTTGTGGTATTCTTGTGATATTCTTGTGATCTAGTTGTGATATACGAATTCGGATTGGATGAATTGAGACTTGACACAGTTGGGCTTAGTTGCTATAACCACAGGCCATGATCTTGGATTATCTTTGTTGATTGTCATAGGCTCAGTTGTATGTTTTGGCTTCCTAAAATTAGGTGAATAATGAATATCAGAATGATGGAATGACTTCCCGATACTAGGAGGGAATAGTGTTATGATAGTTGACTTGTGCTACATGAGTGAGATTGTCTATTGTATGTTAGATGAGTTAGCAGGAAGTATATTGTAAGTTAGGCGAACGGATCACTAGGGAAGAGTTGATGAGAATAAGAATCTTTGTTGTTGTGACGAGCAGTAGATAATGTGCACTGTTGACCTAGTTTTACCTTCCATGCTTAATTGTGAACTCTTTTAATGATATGTTCTTCTAACCATTGTCGGCCTATGATGCTTACCAAGTTTAGTGTTGTACTCGATACTATTCTTGCTACACCCTTTTGGGGTGTAGAGTTTTTTCGAGAAATTGATCGTGGGAGCTTTAAAGATGCACGATGTCTATCTTGAAGGTCTCCATCCTTTTCATTCCGAGATGGAGGTTGGGTCTTAGATTTTTTATTGTATTCCGGTTCAACCTTAGTCGCTCTAGTACTAGTCTAGGCCAGGTCATGGGAGTGAGTCATTGTATTTATTTACTCGTTGTAAACACTTCCACCATTTCGTTTAGATGTATTGGTTGACTTTTATTTTTCGATTATTAAATTTCTTGAAGATTATTAAATCTCATCCCTTACTTCTAAATGCTTTATGTTGGGTGTAATGGTTTGCTTTTTACGCAGGTTAAGGCAAAAAAGCTACTACGAACTCGTTGATGCTCTTTCGGACTTTGTTTTGAAAAGAGTCGCCACCTAATTTTTAGGAAATTAGGAAAACCAGTGGTGAAGGGTTTATTCAAATACAGTGAAAAATCCTTTGTAATCCAGATTTCTAGGTAAGGGTTACGTGATCTCCTGGAAAGGTGTTAGGCACCCCAGTATTAAGGATCTGTAGAATATGGTTGACCTTCGAGCTTCAATGTGTGATTATGTATGAACTGCTTATGTTTTGTTTAATTTCTCGTATAAAAATACTACCATGGCATATCATTTTGGCTTTAAAAGAGTTAGACAAATTCCCTTTAAGTAAGGGTACTTCGAGTTCGGATTTAAAATATTCGGATAAAAATGGTTTGTCCTTTTACTTATAAGGATTGTATGCTGGGTATATCCCATCTAAAACTAATGCCATGCATTTGTATGTAATAAAAATATATATGTATATGTGTATGTACAACCTTTATTTAATTCATACATTATCCACATTTTATCTCTTCAGTCAACCATATCCTCAGAATTATTTTCCCAAACTCGGGTTTTGAAGGACATTCCACTTATTTGAATTCATTGAGTTGGGTCTAGCCCAAATATTTCTTTTACTTTCCTTTCTCAGATTACTTAAATTAAAATGCACTTTTAAAGAGGTATTCAGAAATAATCAACTCTTTTGCAAGAAAATATACTTTCACTTTTATTTATTTTAATCAAGTGGAATACAACTCTTTTATCATTTGGATACAGTTTTGAAACATCGTCTATCCAAACCCTAGGTTCTAACCTGCAGGGGTTTCAATATCTATACAAATGTATTTGCATGTTCACAGAAAATAACGTAAAACTATACTACAAGAAGGGGAAGAAAAGTTTAGCTTTTTACGGCCTTGGGCCCAAATCATTCAGCAGTTTTGTTCTCGTTCTTCTATGCTCTTCTATTCCTTTATCCGAGCTGTCGGCACTTCAACTTTATTTCACTTCGTCTTTGGTAGAATTTCATCTCGCGGACCCATATTAATTAAATGTACCTCGCAAGAATGAAATGAAAATAGTTAGTCAAATGATACGCCACGCCATAGGGTGACGTTTATGAATATAAATAATAATATCCCTCGGACTCGTATCAAACTTTGGGAGCTTTGATTATGGAGGCTTAGACTCACAGTTCCGGATATGGCAAAGGGATCTGAACCATGTCGCGGCTGTAAACTAGTGACCATTGTAGTTGCCTTGCCAGGCGCATGTCGGTTCCTACCTCGTGATATCAATGTGGGATCATCCTTGCCTAAACCGAGGGATAACCTTTCCGGACTAGGCATGCCCTCAAAAAGTAAATTTTTCATTGGCCCTTGTGTAGTATCATGTTCAAATCAGTTTAAGATGTGATATGTGAAAAAAAAAAAAAACAAGTGTAGAATCGGTTCATATCGATGAGTTTTTATCAAGTGTTAGTTTCGAACTACGAAGCACGTAAGTTGTTCAACAATCATGATTCAAAACTCATCAAGTGCAACATCTGATCCTAGAAACATGTCGGTTTCCCAACAACATGATTCAATTCAAAACAACAAGTGAATAGCAGCAAACTGGTCAGAATGCAGCTTGTGCTAGCCTGAAAGTGCAGCAGCAGTTTGGCTCAGAACATAGCATCCAGTTGCCCTCAAATAGTCTATCAAACTATGGCAGCCTGCCTCATCAAAGGCATCAACATATTCTTGTCAAAGCAGATGCTTTTTCCAGCAACATATGCCAAACAACAACCTTTCTTTATTCATATGTAGAATTTGTTCCTTTTTAGTGAAAGCAACAGCTAAATGAAGCAACCAAGGTGCAACAATAGCCTCAGAAGAAAATAACAGCTTGGCCCAAATTATAGCAGCTCAGCAGTAACATATTTTTCAATTTTCTAAAATAGCATCTGTTCATTTCCTTCTTCAACAAAGAACGACGAGTTAACTTCCATCCGAGGTACAAATGCTAAAGAACAACAATTTAAAGTGCCTCAGCCAAATGCAGCAAGTTCTCAACCAGTGTATCATCTGTTCATTTTTGTAGAACAAAGGCAAATTGAGAGCATCTGCTTGCTCCAGGAAGTTTGCCTCAAATCCAATTCAAGATGATTATTGGTTGATGCTAACATGTAGCATCAACATATAATAAATTCCAGCCCCAAAATGGTATCTCTAAAGATGCAACAGTTCGTCAAAGTGACGAAGCGTGAACGCTTCCAAAAAATGCGACAATTCTCTAGAGAGATCAGCGGTAGTTGGGACCAAGTATAGTGACGGAAAGCGGCAACCTTCCCAAAAATGCAGCAATTCTCTAGATCAGTAGTAGTTCAGGACCTAGGATAGTGACACACTTACGTGAACCCTTCCAATCAGCAGTGGGAAACAACTAATACATGTATACCATATGTTAAAATACAGAATTCAACACCATTTGCAAAGGACAATAACTAGTAACTGAACATTCCAACACTAAAACAAATGCATGTTTTAAGTTAGAACACCAGAATAGAGAAGAAGTTGGGATCCTTAAGACTGCAAATGATTTGAAGAACTTAGCTAATGCTCAAATAATGGACTTTTTTCTTTAAAGGGAAAGGTTGTAATGCCTTCAAATCCTTTTACAGAAACTCTTTAATAACTATTGAAGCCCAAGACAATATTTGGATCACATTGACACATATTCAACTCAAACTTAATCCAAATCTGGTTTTTCTAAGCTAGCCTAATAGTGCTAAAAGTACATAGGTTACATTTCTGATTATGGACACAAGCATACATCAAACAGTGGGTTGTTCCCTTTTACTTAAACTATCATGTAGATTGTCCTCATTTTCCTTTTAGCAATACATAGGCAATTAAATAGAGGGAGAAGAAAAATAAGATTCATTCACGGGGAAATGAGTGTTTCAACTCAACATGATGCTAAAGGGATAAATAAACTTTAAAAAAAAACACTGATCACAAACATATAGAGCAGGACATCAGGCTTACAAGACTAAGGCAACAGAGTAGGGGGCTACTGCCATCCGCATTCCAATGTCGCACAAGATCAAAAAGGTTTCTAGAACCTTTATGCATGGCTGACTATTAGAGGAGACTAAACCCATCCCTAAGTTTGCCTTGGTTCTCAACCAAAAGGGTAGTAGAACGGGTTCAAGCAATAAAATCACCACAGAAACTCCTTTTGATCAAGGCTAGGGACAAGTAAATACAAAAGGAGGCAATTTTAGGAGGAGTTTAAATAAGAGGGAGATTCAGAACAGAATCCAAATTTGGTGAAACTTTAAAGGAAGCTTTGAAGCAAGCAAGTTCAAGCCTCTGATCCAACTATATTCTGTGGACATATGGCCCTTATTTCATCATGTGACAAAACTTAACAAGCATTATCAGGAGTTACATCTGAAAACATAAACGCTAGCTCAAACCAAACATGGAACCCATTTGCTCTTAAAATATCAACTTCATCATACAACAAGAAGTGGTTAGTCCCTTGATATTCAAAATCAAAGCATGGCCTCTTAACAGAAAAGAAACTTAAGCATGGCCTCCTAACAGAAAAGAAACTTAGCCTTTAAGACCATATAGGCGGGACGGGTTACCCGCACCTCTTAACATACTTTCACATTACGTGCCCATAAATATGTACACAAAAATTCAATAATACCAAAACAATGTACATAAGTAACAAAATAATATCAAAATATGGGCCGATAAGGCCAACCATATACACATGTCTAATGGAGCATATCGTATAGGTGGGACGGGACCCGTAAATGTACACAAAAGAATCAATACCAAAAGAGTAATGAAGCTATGGATCAAGCTATGGATCTCCCTGGCCACTGCGGGCATGACGCGGCGTCCGCAAATAAAAGGACGTCGGTACGAAGAATGTGCGAGTATGTAAAGCATGATCAACATCAATATGAAAGCATAATAGACAACATATGAAATAGCATAGGATGGGAGATAATAGTATCATCGTCATAACACTTACTTGCTTTTCATAGGGACATTCCATTTCTATTGCGTATCCGTGTACATACATCCATATCCGTATTTCGTATCCGTACTCATTTACATATCCATTTTCGTATTCGTAGTCATATTTCCATTCATACTCGTATTCATCTACATATTCATTATCATATTTCATAGCATTCATATCATATACATATCATATGCATCGCATTTACATAGCATACCCGACCATGAAGGTTCGGTGTTTCACATACACAGCCTACCAAGGCTCGGGGTCATACATACTGGCCACCAAGGCTCGGGGTTATCCGTACCGCAAGCTATATATATATATATATATATATATATATATATATATATATATATATATATATATATGTATTCTACCCGGCCATATAAGCTCGGGGTTTCATAATAGCCATACATAGGCACATATACATATAAGCTCATAAGCATCTTTAGCATCATTACTATCGTCATTCATTACATCTATCCTTAAAGGATTACTCGTCATATAAGGAACTTAGTACAATCGTAACATATCGAGGATCATGAGCTTAGTAGCTTTTTAGAGATAGAATCATTGGAGGATATCATAGGCTCATAGAAGAATAGATATTTGGCCAAAGAACCATGCCTTATGAAAGAAGGGTTAGCCTTACATACCTTTCCGTTCAACTATTCTATCACTTGCACGTTCTCCTTCAATGCTCACGTTTCTACCTTCATTAGAGTTATACTATCATTAGAAAATCGATAGCTTAGCATACATGACTAAAGCTAGAGAAAATTGGACAGCATCTCCTTTATTTATACGACTTCCTCCATATCATATATCAACTCCCAAACATCAATAATAACATTCACAACATCATAACAATAGCCTTTATTCACCTACATTATCCTTACTTCTCAATTCACTTCCAATCATCCATATTCATGGTCATAACACACGATTACGTTCATTCATATACAATGTCTATCCCATGTTCTCAATATCATTTATAACATGATTATAATCATAATGTATCAAGAATCATGACTCAATCCAAACATTTACTCAAAAGTGACACTATTCCCACATTCATGACCCATTTTCTATTTCCTTCTACAATCCAAGTGTTTCAACTTTCAAATACCTTAAACAACATGGAAATACCATAAAACTTACCTTAGATGGTGTAGGAATGAACCTTGGGTGCAAACACCTCACTTGAGCAAAACCACTAGTTTCACCTTCACTTGGATTCTTGTCTTGGATGAACTTTAATGGGTTTCTTACACTTGATTCACTTGGTTTGATGAAGTTGAACACTAATATCTCTTGAATTCTTGTGGGAGAAATGTAGAGAGATGTTCTAGAGAGAAGGGTAGTGAAAGGGAAATGAAATGAAATGAACTTGGTCCCTTATTAATAATACACAAATCGATCCCGACCAATTCTACGGACCAACATACGGTCCGTATAAATTATCTTGACCGTATGTTTGGCCGTAGATTTGGTCCGGAGAGAGGGTGTCATTGGGCTGATTATACGGCTGAACATACGGTCCGTATGTTTTATACGGCCGAGTATGTTTGGCCGTATAATGCCCAGTCATTCCGAACTTGTTCTCGTCGACTCGTTTGATCTCCAATCCTTATGGAACCTTCTTGACACTTGTTTATCACCTCATTAACAATCTAAGGGACGTTATAACTCTTCTCCAAAGCATCATTAAATCATCATTAACTTGTTACTCGTAAATCTCTTCCGATACTTATCGTATGCCTTGCCTTCTCTTGGCAAACTTTCTCGTCTAACATCGAATGTCTTTGAAATCTTACTTAGGGTCATCAAATGTCATTCCTTACTTATTGAAATACCATATACTTCGTGCTCTTCGTTAGTCTATTCACTGTGCATCAACAAAATTTTTTTTCGAGGTGTAACATTCTTCCCCCCCTTAAGAACATTCGTCCTCGAATGTTAAGTCTCGAAATTCTATAAAAATTTTGCCGAGTTTCCTTATGTAATATGGCACTACCATCCTGTCACAACAGCCCATAATAACAATGCCTCACAGGGCCACAACATAATAGCAATAGAATTTGGCCACACACGACCCAAATGCATAAAAAGGAAAACATACATACCTTATGATCTTGATGTCTCATCTTGGATCTCTTCTGGGGGCTGAAATAAGTGCGGGTACTTGGATTTCATAATTTCTTCCGCTTCCCATGTCATTTCTTCTCGGTTATTGTTTCTCCACAAAACCTTAGCGAGGCCACTTCTTTGTTTCTAAGCCTCCGTACTTGCCTATCTAATATGGCAATGGGTACCTCTTCATAAGTCAACTTTTTTGTCACTTGAACATCATTTACTGGCACGATCCTAGTAGGATCTCCAACACATTTACGAAGCATCGAAACATGAAAAACTGGGTGAACTGACTCCAAATCAGGAGGTAGATCTAATTCGTAAGCCACTTCGCCTACCTTGCACACAATCTCATAATGCCCGATGTATCGGGGACTAAGCTTCCCCTTTTTGCCAAATCTCATTACACCCTTCATTGGTGACACTTTTAAGAATACCCAATCTTTAACTTGGAACTCTAAGTCCCTTCGACGATTATCCGCATAGGACTTTTGACGACTTTGGGCTGCTAATAACCGATCTTGTATGAGCTTAACTTTCTCTATGGCTTGCTGGACCAAGTACGGCCCTATCAATTTAGTCTCTCCTGCTTCAAACCACCCAATTGGGGATCTACACTTTCGCCCATATAAAGCCTCATACGGTGCCATTTGGATGCTAGAATGATAACTATTATTATAAGCAAATTCAATGAGTGGTAAGTGATCATCCCAATTACCTCCAAAATCTAACATACATGCCCTAACATATCCTCGAAGAGTACGAATGGTACGTTCGGCTTGTCCATCGATCTGTGGATGAAATGCCGTGCTAAGGCTCACATGAGTCCCAAACCCTCTTGGAAGGACTTCCAAAAATTAGTTGTAAATGGCGAGTTCCTCTATCGAGATAATAGATCTTTGGAACACCATGAAGTCGCACTATCTCTTTAACATAAAGCTTTGCATAATCTTCTGCACATATGTAGTTACGACTAGGTAAGAAATGAGGGCGACTTCGTGAGTCTATCCACAATCACCCATATAGAATCATGCTTACGTCGAGAACGGGGTAAGCTTGTAATGAAGTCCATGTTAATTACTTCCCACTTCCAAGTTGGGATTTCTATAGCTTGCAACAATCCGCCCGGCTTTTGGTGCTCGATTTTCACTTGTTGACAATTGGGACATTGAGCTACAAATTCCGCTATATCTTTCTTCATCCCATTCCACCAATATATAGATTTAAGATCATGATACATTTTCGTTGCTCCGGGGTGGACAGAATAACGGGAACAATGAGCTTCTCTCAATATTTGGTGGCGTAACCCTGCCACATCAGGAACACATAATCTACCTCGGTATCAGAGAACTCCGTCTCTGCAAACTCAAATGATGACTTCTCCTTCTGAGGGAGTGTATCTCTGTAGTAAACTAACATGGGATCTTCGTATTGTCGCTCTTTCACTTCCACTACTAGCGACGAGACTGCTGAATTCTGAATGGTAGTTCCCCTTGCTACACAGTCCACTACTCGAACTCCTAGGCTAGCTAACTGCTGGAGCTCACGAGCCATTTCTCTTTTCTCTGGTTGTACATCACACAAACTTCCCATAGATCTACGGCTAAGAGCATCAGCCACAACATTTGCCTTTCCGGGGTGATATAGGATATCAACATCATAATCTTTTAGCAATTCCAACCATCGTCGTTGCCGCAAATTCAACTCTTTTTGCTTGAAGATATACTGAAGGCTCTTATGATCTGTGTAAATATCCACATGGACACCATATAAATAATGTCTCCACATCTTTAATGCATGAATCACTGCAGCCAATTCAAGATCATGGGTTGGATAATTCTTTTCATGTTTTCGTAATTGCCTTGAAGCATACGCAATCACCTTACCATGTTGCATCAACACACGACCTAGCCCAATACGAAGCATCGCAATAAACAACATAACCTTCCAATCCCTCGGAAGTGTCGGGGCCAGGCGAGAAGTCAATCTATCTTTTAGCTCTTGGAAACTACGTTCACAAGCATTTGTCCATTGAAACTTTGTTGATTTCTGGGTCAGCTTTGTGAGTGGTGCAGAAATAGAAGAAAAACCTTCAACAAATCTCCTGTAATAACCTGCTAAGCCCAGAAAGCTACGAACCTCCGTAGGAGTTGTGGGCCTTGGCCAAGTCTTCACGGCCTCAATCTTTTGGCTATCTACCCGAATACCATCGGCTGAAACAATGTGCCCCAAAAATGTCAATGAGTTCAACCAAAACTCACACTTAGAAAATTTTGCAAACAACTCTCGAGTTTGAAGAACTCTAAGAACGATACGCAAATGATCCGCATGTTCTACCTCGAATCTAGAATACACCAAGATATCATCGATGAATACAATCACAAATACTGAACACATCGTTCATCAGAACCATAAATACTGCCGGTGCATTAGTTAGCCCAAATGACATTACCAAAACTCAAAATGGTCATATCTTGTTCTGAAGGCTGTCTTAGGGATATCTTTCTCCCTAACTCTTACTTGATGATACCGGATCTCAAATCTATCTTTGAAAACCATTTGGCACCTTGTAATTGATCAAATAAGTCATCAATCCTCGGAAGAGGATATTTATTCTTAATCGTCACCTTATTCGATTGCCGATAGTCAATGCACATTCTCAAGGAGCCATCTTTCTTTCGGACAAACAATACGGGTGCTCCCCACGGGGATGAACTAGGCCTAATAAAGCCTTTCTCAAGCAAGTCTTTCAATTGCTCCTTCAACTCTTTCAATTCTGCGGGAGCCATTCTATAAGGAGGAATAGATATAGGCTTGGTGTCCGGCAACACATCAATAGAAAAATCAATCTCCCGCTCGGGAGGGAGGCACTGGAAGCTCTTCGGGAATACATCCGGAAACTCATTCACTACGGGAGCGGGCGAAGAGTCGGCGGTTCGGCTTCTACATCTTGAACCCGAACTAGATGATAAATGCAACCTTTTGTGATCATTTTCCTTGCCTTTAGATAGGAAATAAACCTACCTTTTGGTGACGCAGTATTTCCTTTCCATTCTAAAACTGGTTCTCCCGAAAATTGGAAACGAACCATTTTCATTCTACAATCAACATTGGCATAGCAAGAAGCCAACCAATCCATGCCCATAATAACATCAAAATCCACCATTTTTAACTCATGTAAGTCAATCATAGTACGATGGTCACAAATCACAACTGCACAATTTCTATATACTCGGCTAGCTATTACCGATTCACCAACGGGTGTAGACACCTCAAAAGGTTTGATCGACTCCGGTTTGACTCTAAACCGACCCGCAATATACGGAGTAACATATGACAATGTGGAGCCGGATCTATCAAAGCATATACATCATGAGAAAATACCGATAATATACACCTATGACAACATCGGGAGAAGACTCGAAGATCTTGGCGTCCGGCCAAAGCATAAATACGGTGCGAGGACCGCTAGAGGCGGGGACTCTCCCTCTTGCCTCTACCATGGCCGGCGGCGCATGTGAACACGGCCCCATAGGGCGTATAGATGATGAAGATCCGACTACGACCACGAAGGGCCGGGTCCTACCTCTACCACCAGCGAGGGGCAATCACGCATAATATGGCACAGTCGACCACATGAATAGCAAACCTCGAACCCAATCGACGCGACCCCCGATGTACCTTGCCACATTGGGAACATCGTGGTACGGGTGGCCTCGCCTGACCCGAATCACCCCTGAACTGAGATCCCGAAAAGCTCTGACTCGGCCGGGATGAGTAGATCTATCAAATCTCTGGCCTGAAAACCGTGGAGGCGCACTAGTCATAGAATGGCCTGAATGCCTCGAAAACTGCTGTCTGTGCCCGCCTCTATGCTCACTCATCGGACCCGAAGATCTAGCCCTCTTGTTATACCCTCTATCATGCTCACGCTCACTTCTTTGTTGTTGTAGGCTTTCTTCTAAATTTTGAGCATGGGCTTGGATGCGTGAAATATCCATATTGTCCTGAAGGGACGCAGTCAAGCACCTATCCATCAAATGTGGCCCTAGGCCTTTCACAAATCGGTGCACTCGGTCACCCATATCCGCTACCATGGCCGAAGCATACCTAGCCAAAGAATTGAAGCGGAGACTATACTCTAAAGCACTCATGCTTCCTTGCCTCAAATTCAAGAACTTATCGGCTCTAGCTCGCCGAACTTCTGGGGGCAGGTAATGTCAGAGGAAAGCATCTATAAATTCTTGCCATACTGGGGGAGGTGCATTGGCTCCCCGTGAAGCCATCCAAACCGTGTACCAATGAACCGCAACATCCCTCAATCTATAGGATGCTAACTCCACCGATTCGGTGTCCGAAGCATGTATCAACCGAAGTGTCCTCAACATACCATCAATAAAATTCTGAGGGTCCTCATCCGGCTTTGATCCAAAGAATTTCGGAGGGTTCAAACTAATGAAATCACGGGCCCTTGCACTAACAACCCTATCACCTTGCCCTGTACTTTGCCGGCGAGTACGGGCGGCAACCAATTGAGTAAGCAAATGAATGGCCTCTTTTACATCTTGGCACAGCATCCGGTGGAGGAGCCGGAGTCTTTGGGCTGGGGCGAGGCTCCCTCACGCTCCTCTAAAATAGGCACGCGAATGGGAGGATTGAGATTGAGCCGCGTTACGGGACTCACTTTCCTCTACTACGGTGGCGGTGCTCTTTCGGCCCGCTTTTCTGCCTTTCTTGCCCTTTTGGGGCTGCCGTAGCCTTTCTCTTTACGAGGCATCTCGAAATACATAACACACGGTTAAGGAACAAGAAGTTCTTATATCATAGCTCTATCGCACGATCTTATGAAGAAAGAAGGTCATTCATTCCTAAAATGCCCGCGACCTCTTGTTTATAAGTGTGGCGCGCAACACACCCATAACCAAGACTCTACTGGACACGGCTCGTAGACACACCCTAGGACAGAACTGCTCTGATACCACTTTTGTCACGACCCAACCGGAGGGCCGCGACGGGCACCCGGTGCTAACCCACCCGGGCACCTCTTAACATACTTTCACATTACATCTAGGTGAGCCACATAGCTAAATCATACTTTTCATTCATCATCATACTAATCCCATTGGGCAACAATACATTTATATCATCATTAGCAACTATGCCCATATCAATGTACATAAGCCGACGAGGCTAACAAAATGATATCCAAAATATAGGCCGACAAGGCCAAACACATCTAACCATATACACATGTCTACGAGCCTCTAAGAAGAGAGTATGTCATATCATATAGGCGGGACGGGACCCCGCCGTGCCCATAAATATGTACACAAAAGAATCAATACCAAAAGTGTAGCTCCGAATGAAATGGAGCTCCGCTATGTAGTCCACGAGTAATAAAGCTATGGATCATGTCTGTCTCCCTGGCCACCTGCGGGCATGACGCGGCGCCCACAAACAAAAGGACGTCAGTACGAAGAATGTACTTAGTATGTAAAGCATGATCAACATCAATATGAAAGCATAATAGACAACATATGAAATAGCATAGGATGGGAGATAATAGTATCATCGTCATAACACTTACTTGCTTTTCATAGGGACATTCCATTTCTATTGCGTATCCGTGTACATACATCCATATCCGTATCCGTATACGTATCCGTACTCATTTACATTTCATATCCATTTTCGTATTCGTAGTCATATTTCCATTCATACTCGCATTCATTCATATCATATATATTCATATTCATATATATTGCATATACATAGCATATACATAGCATTTACATAGCATACCCGACCATGAAGGTTCGGTGTTTCACATACCAGCCCTACCAAGGCTCGGTGTCATACATACACAGCCCTACCAAGGCTCGGGGTTATCCGTACCCAACTGCAACGTGCGCGCGCGCGCGCATATATATATATATATATATATATATATATATATATATATATATATATATATATATATATATATATATATATATATATATATATAAGCTCGGGGTTTCATAATAGCCATACATAGGCACATATACATATAAGCTCATAAGCATCTTTAGCATCATTACTATCGTCGTTCATTACATCTATCCCTAGAGGATTACTCGTCATATAAGGAATTTAGTACAATCGTAACATATCGAGGATCATGAGCTTAGTAGCTTTTTAGAGATAGAATCATTGGAGAATATCATAGGCTCATAGAAGAATAGATATTTGGCCAAAGAACCATGCCTTATGAAAGAAGGGTTAGCCTTACATACCTTTCCGTTCAACTATTCTATCACTTGCACGTTCTCCTTCAATGCTCACGTTTCTACCTTCATTAGAGTTATACTATCATTAGAAATCGATAGCTTAGCATACATGACTAAAGCTAGAGAAAATTGGACAACATCTCCTTTATTTATACGACTTCCTCCATATCATATATCAACTCCCAAACATCAATAATAACATTCACAACATCATAACAATAGCCTTTATTCACCTACATTATCCTTACTTCTCAATTCACTTCCAATCATCCATATTCATGGTCATAACACACGATTACGTTCATTCATATACAATGTCTATCCCATGTTCTCAATATCATTTATAACATGATTATAATCATAATGTATCAAGAATCATGACTCAATCCAACATTTACTCAAAAGTGACACTATTCCCACATTCATGACCATTTTCTATTTCCTTCTACAATCCAAGTGTTTCAACTTTCAAATGCCTTAAACAACATGGAAATACCATAAAACTTACCTTAGATGGTGTAGGAATGAACCTTGGGTGCAAACACCTCACTTGAGCAAACCCTAGTTTCACCTTCACTTGGATTCTTGTCTTGGATGAACTTTAATGGGTTTCTTACACTTGATTCACTTGGTTTGATGAAGTTGAACACTAATATCTCTTGAAATCTTGTGGGAGAAATGTAGAGAGATGTTCTAGAGAGAAGTGGAGTGAAAGGGAATGAAATGAAATGAAACTTGGTCCTTTATTAATAACACAAATCTTCCCGACCATATTCTACGGACCAACATACGGTCCGTATAAATTATACTGACCGTATGTCTGGCCGTAGATTTGGTCCAGAGAGGGGTGTCATTCTGGCTGATTATACGGCTGAACATACGGTCCGTATGTTTTATACGGCCATATGTTTGGCCGTATAATGCCCGATCATTCCGAACTTGTTCTCGTCGACTCGTTTGATCTCCAATCCTTATGGAACCTTCTTGACACTTGTTTATCACCTCATTAACAATCTAAGGGATGTTATAACTCTTCTCCAAAGCATCATTAAATCATCATTAACTTGTTACTCGTAAATCTCTTCCGATACTTATCGTATGCCTTGCCTTCTCTTGGCAAACTTCCTCGTCTAACATCGAATGTCTTTGAAATCTTACTTAGGGTCATCAAATATCATTCTCGGTGAATTTGATTGAGGACTTAAAAAAAAGAAGGAGATTCTGTATACGGGTAGCTCCATGATGGTGGCACCGGTCTTGCCCCCGGCTATCATGCGTGTGTTGGTCGCTAGGGCGGCTATGTGTATTGTTGGCCATACCACTGTGGCAGCCATGTGTATATATTGTTGGCCATACCACTGTGGCGGCCTCCCAGCCGCCGTAGCGGCTCCGCTGTAGCGGCATTGCTACCGTCGTGGCGGTGACGGGCAGTTATTTTCATTAAGTGTGATTTAAATAAGCCCTAGACCCTCATTATTTCCCATTTTGAAATTAGAGCTTGGGTGAACAGTTCTTGGAGACACTTTGGAGAAATTCTTGGAGGTAAACCTTGACCCATCCTTTGTTCTTCCTTAATCATAATCATCTTAGATTTTCTCCTTCCCTTTAACAATCCCTTAGAGATGAAATTTGAAGGAGGGTTTTGATGAACTTTTCCATAGGCTCATGTATGAGGAAATTGATGATGTTTATGTTAGATTTTGACTAATCTAAGCTTATTAATCATATATCTTCCACTTTTAGCGTTGAATTTCGGAATCAAAGACTTAGGGTTTATACCCAATTTGGGGGTTTTGCTTGAAATCAGAAATTAGACTAATCTTTGAGTTAAATCGGTAATTAGTGGTTGGGTTATGATCACCTAGTACTTAATTTGGTATTTTGCTTTCGAATTTCTCGTTTTGCCCTTATGGGCCCATTTCCCCAATTTCTAGGGCTATAATTGACCAAATTGAATTATGATAATATTAGTATCATTCTTTATGATTTCTAATATATAATTCGGTTATGCTTAGACTACTTTGGTTCTAAGGTTCAGCGAAAAGGCAAGGCAAATGAGTGAGCTGTTGGTGTTGCGGTTCGGCATCCAAGTAGGTTATGGCTTACCTTTGGTTAGACTTCGTATAGCGAAGCACATATTTAGATTATATTGTCGGAGACAGCATGTGAACCTTCGGGTATGAAGTTGGGTTGGATATATTGCCTTAGGGTGGGCCCTGTTGTGTATTGGGACTAGCCACCCCGTTATTTGTGCTTTAATTGTTCTATTGTGCTGGTTTGACGCCATGAGTAGTTGGTAGATATTGGAATCGGTTTTATCGTCTTGACTGGGATAAAATTGACACACCCGTTGTAAGTATTTGTACTTGGATATGTTGTTGGGGTACCCACTGTTAGTACTTGTGATTCGGTAACATTATTGGCATACCCACTGTTGGTTATTCGGTTACATTATTGGCATACCCACTATTGGTATTTGTGATTTGGTTATATTATTAGTATACCCACTATTGGTATTTGTGATTCGGATATATTATTGGCGTACCCACTGTTGGTACTTGTGATATTGGGTATGATTATTGATGTGATTCATGCATTGCACACACTCTCATTTTCATGATACATTGTTGAGACATTGATTATATTTGATGAAATACTTGATGAGCCAGGCTCAGTTTTACTTGAGTGACGTGAGATGGCCGATGTCCGATGTTCGATGTTCATCCCGGAATCGTTGATTGAGTGAAAGTGATATTGAGGAAACTCTTTTACTCGAGTGACATGAGATGGCCGATATCCGATGAGCAATTTCAGAATCATTGTTGCATGGCTGATATCCAATTTTAGTTTCGAAATCGTTGTTAGTGCATGGACTCCGCGGGTCCCCAGGGTGGTGCCGGTGAAAACCTCCCGTGGGTAAAGATCTGGGGTCCTGTCTATCTGTTGGGCAAAGATTTGGGACGGGTGGCACTTAGACTTCGCGAGTCGCACTGGGTTGTGCCACCGAGATATCGATATTTTCGTCAAGAGTACTTATGTACACCGCATTTGCATGGCATTGCATTGCATTCATACCATTACTGCATTGCATTGCATTGCATTATGACTTGATTGTGATGTTTGATGTTGTATTGTCATGTTGGATTGGATTATATACCTTCAGACTTGGCACATTTGAGATTAGATGCTTTACGTAGGTGATGACGGATGATTAGAATTGGTTGCATTGTCTTATACTTGCTAGTTTCCTTGCTTATCTGCTTTATTTTATGAATTGTGTTAGTTATGCTTAGTCGGGGCGATGATGCCTACCGATCTTTTTCTTTTTTGTGCGGCCAGACTTGATGCATTCTTTTATGAATGCAGAGTATCAGGTAGGATCCATTTCCGTGACCCGTGGCTGATCGACGCATTCAGCTTCCTCTCGAGTTTTCGGGGTGAGCATGGTTGTCCGCTGACCTTGAAGACTTTTCTATCATATATCCTATTTATTTCAGAGACATAGACATTTTATGTATTAGTATTCCGGATTGTATTGTTCCTCTTAGATGCTCTTGTATTATTCAGACTAGACTCTGGGGGTGTTTATTGTCATTCCGCACTTTCTATTACTGATATATAGATCTATGTAGTGAGACTTAAGTATTTGATCAATTCCGTTGCTTCATTTCCATCCTTTTATGTACTTATTCCTTATTGGGTTGAGGGTTCGCTTACCGAGGTGAGAAGGTAAGTGCCCGCACGGCCTAAGCAAAATGGGTCGTGACATAATCCTTAACAATTTTGAAACACAAGCAGCTACAACAAGGTAGCAGTTGGCATGGCAAGGTTCAGCCCAAAATAGCATCCAGAGATGCATCAATTCATAAAAATGCCAAAAATACAATAGTAGCCCACAAAATGCAGCAAGTTAGTCTCAAAATGCATCAGAGACAACACGTGTCCTTTGAGAAAAGTAGTAGCAAGTAACAGCAGTGGCAACAAAAGTAGATAGCAATGGCTATATTGTCCCAGACAAAGTGATAACATGGCCCATAACAACATATTCTTAGCTCTTAAGAAGGCAAAAAACAGCTCAAACAATGCAGGCACAAACCAACAAAATGCATTGATCCAAAATAATGGCAAAAAGCATTGAGGAGGACATGACAGTCCAGCACAAATATGAGTAGACAATGGCAGCAATTTACAGAGGGGGAAGAGTGCACCAGGACAATGTGTATTTCAAGTGTAGCATAGCAAGCACCAACATGTGATAGCGAGTTCAAGCATAACTGTAACTTGTCTTAAGAGGCAGTAATCATGCACTAGCAGCAACAAAAATTCCCAAAGGCATCCATCAGTCCATCAGAGCACCTCAAGAACATTTAGAGTTTGACAATTCCCCATGTCATGCAATGGAAAGAGAGGTGGAGGAGTTAAAGATGTTCTACTACTTCTTAATAGTGAAGGAAACATACAAGCGGATGCATAGCGACATTATCATTCAAACATTTAAATGATGGTAATAACTTTAGAGGAATACACTAAGCCACCACTATTCTTTTGAGCAAAGCAATGAAGAATAACCTGGAAAAGGGTACTGATCTTTCAACAAAACTGAGTTATGATAGTATTAAAACTTCAATAAAAGTAGAAACCTTTGTTTAGATAAAGAGGGCAGAGTCAGATTTTGATTGACAGGAGACCTAAATATGTTTCCAACCTTATTTAAGATAAACAAGGTCATATTGCACTTTAACAAGATACACTATCTTTCCCAGAATATTAAGAGTTATCCTCTAAGTTCCTCCTACTAATCAATGACCTCTAATGCCCCAAAGAGTGCAGATCCTAGTTCTTTTAAAATTAGAGCATTTTTCTTAATCAAATCCCTCATCAGATTAGTCTTGATTAATAACAGGTCATATGGCAACATACTTTAAACACATAGCACAATTTTAGATTTAGGACTTAATTCTTAAACAGGAAAATGGCAGATTAGTGCTAGGAGGGTTCAAAACTAATTATAACCTAACGGTTCTGCCCCAAAAATCTCATGACTTCTAGATAAGAGAAAATCTTGTGACTTACCAACCAATGAAAACCAACATTTGGACTAGAACTTTAAGAAAACAAATATTGATACCTTGGCAAGTAATAATTCCTATAACAGATCTCTTCTTTTGCCTTTTATCTTATGGTGAGCCTGTTCAACATGTGAATGGACAAATTCTAACTCCTTAAACCCCCTCTACTTTTGGGGAAAGGGAAGCATAACCAAACTAAAACATTCCAGGGTTCAAGTAAAGCTAAACACTCACAAAATTAATCAACTAACTGAACTGAATTCAAACAAAACAATACGGCAAAAAACACATAGGACATCAGAGGGAAAAAAAAAAGACATAGGAACAGAACTGAAGATGAAAGGGATGGGATTAAAAAACAAGACTTCAGGATCTTTCAACTATGAAATCCATTGCTCGCATGCAATCAAACCAGATCTTACTTAGATGAATTTTGGAATAATTTAAACTAATCAAAACAAACCAAGACACTAACAACCCTTATGTTACACCCTATGCTAGTTCACATAAAAGAAAGAAAGCAAGGATGGGATTACGAATCATACTTCAATTTCATAAGCAGCCAGACATAAGGGGATTCTTAAGGATTGTCTAAACACATGATCAAGTTAAAGAATGTAGGGAGTCATTCTTCAATAAAGGTACTTGAAAACATTTTCAGAATTTAAGCTGGATTTTGCAAGGAAACAGAACTTCAATCAAAAGCCACTATCAAACTCTTTGACTAGATTAACTAATCCTAAAAGGACATCCTATAAATTTGTTGTTTAAGCCTAACGGTACATTATCCTAAGTTGGACTTAATCACAAGGTAAGAAATCAAATACATTCATCATGGATAGGTTTAAAGATGCTTAAACATGCTTCAATGACAACTTACTTCTCAACTTGAACATTTAACATGGGCATACTTTAAGAGGATCTCATCATTGTTATGTTTGAACAGGAAGGTAAAGGATATTTGATTCTAAAACAGTTGAATCACTAATCAGATTAGAGTCTTGTGTAAATTAGCCTATTTAGACTAAGCTCGTCTTATATATATATATATATATATATATATATATATATATATATATATATATATAGAGAGAGAGAGAGAGAGAGAGAGAGAGAGAGAGAGAGAGAGTACTAGAATGTAAATATTTCATACTTCTAAAACAAGAACCCCGGAAATATTTAACTAATTATCATTTCAAACTAAGGTTAGCTAGACCGAACTCATACAAATTTGAAACGAGCCGAGAGAAGAAATCCGAGCATTTTAACTTTAAACGAAATCAAATTAAATTACATCATACGAACTAAACAAAATTTGCGCAATGAACTAATCATAATGAGGAATCTAGATATCTAAAACGAGAATGAAATTAGTCTAATCCACTTGAAGATAAAAATGCACAGAACTGAAGAAAAGCCAAATTATTAAGGCGAGAAAATTACCTTTTATCGAGTAGCGACGGCCACGACGAGAGACCACAAACTACCTTTCACACGAATCGATTTCCAACGAACGGAATCGACTTACAACAATTAAAGTATGAGCTCGAACTTCCTCGAAACTCAAGGCTTTTGCGGAGCTTCTAAGTGTTCAAATTCTTGAGGAGGGTTGTCAAAAAGCCCATTGTGGGTGTACAAACCCATTGTGGCTATGCTCTACTCCAAAAATCCCCCTTTAAAAATGAAGAGAAGGGTCTCTATTTATAGAGCCCAAAATGAAGTATGACCATTTGAAAATTCAAGCTTCCAATCCCAAACTTACAAGGGAAGATAAGCAAAATCTGTTGCCAATTGAAAGGACAAAGTACGATTCTGGGTTGCAAATGAGTGAATCGTACGTTTGTATCATAGGGTTACCCGTTATTGAAGAAAGGTCATTTGGGTCATTCCAAAGATGAAAGTGAAAGAGGGGTTTGGGGATTAAATGAAGGGATGGGCCGGGTTAGTCTCTTTTGCGCTGGACCCGGCCGAATTTAAGAATACGGCCAAATTTTTTGCATATGTGCCCATATATACGTAATGTATGTCATCAGTGTATACATATGTATATATTTGGTATATATACGATATTTTAAGAAACTTTTAAATACCATAAGTGTAAAATAGAAGTATTTTCATTTGTCTCGGGTTGTTTTAATTAAAACCAAGCTATATCCCCCAAAACATACTCTATGTTAACACTTAATTTACCCAAAATAAACTGCTTATTATTTGATTAATTCAAATCCCTCGACTTTGATGGAGTAGAACACTAAATGATGACTAATTGTAAATGCTTAACTCGTAATTAACTATAAATACTCTTGTATTCTCTTGAAAATATGCTAAGAATGTAAAATGGCATGCGGTTGTTCTTTTGCCAGTGTTTTGCCAAATGTAATGGGAAAATGACACCGGGATGATTTTGTAAAATTGATTTGACTCGTAAAAATGCATATTCTACTCTGTTTGTAATCCAGGGACTCCAAGTAATCGAGTAAAATTATCGGAAGTCAAAAATCAGGTGTCAACATTGGGTTGAAGGTTCGCCTACCGAGGTGGAAATGATAGGTGCCCGTGCGATCCTAAAATGGGTCGTGACACACGTAACCATTACATTATGAAAGGTTGCACTTTTTAATACACCTTAATTAATAATTATCCATTACCGTGTTAAAAACTAAATTTCTAAAGCTGAGATACATATTTGACTGCTCACGTACCCATTAACATAATGAATGGTTGCAATTTTTAATGCACCATAATTAATAATTATCCATTACCGTATTAAAAACTAAATTTCTCAAGCTTAGATGCATCTTTGAAGAGAACACCAAAGGTCCAGGTAAAAGCTGACTATTCATGGGTTGTCTTTCGTCAATTCTAATTTTTATTGTTGATCTTTATTAGAATGTGTAACCTTAAAGAACCTATTAATGATCGGCAATAGAAATGCGAGAGCGAATTCAAGATTTTAAGAGGATGGGTTCACCATTAGCTATGGATTTTTTTTATTTCTTTTGCCTTTGGTTTGTTGCAGCTTAGCGTCTATGGGTTTTTTTTTAATTTCTTTTGCCTTTTGGAACATAGGTAATTAGAAATAAAGGGAAAAAAAAATTCATTAGAGGTAATATAAAATAGAAACACGATTTTTGCTTTTGGTAATTAGAATTATAGAAGAAAAAGGATTTAGAATAATATAAAAAGGAAAGTTAAAAAGGTCGCTTTAATAAATAGAAACACGATTTTTACTTTTGGATAATTAGAATTATAGAAGAAAAAAAAATTTAGAATAATATAAAAAGAAAAGTTAAAAAGAAATTGCTTTAATAAAAGCATAGAACGTGCATGAGCTCGGGTTCGATCCCAAGACCTTGAGGAAATAAACACAGCCCCTAACTAGTGCTCCACTCGGCCTGGTTTGACCATGTGTTCCTTCAGGTAATATTATATATATTTTTAGAATTATACACATAATATATCGAGTTTAGTCGAGTGACCATGTGTTCACGTGACCCAAAATCAATACATAAATTCGCCACTGAATAGAAGAGGATCATTTGCATTATGTTTATTACTCTTAAAAGTACAATATTTATTGTGCAGTGTATTTACTATAATGTCCATGAATCTTAGAATACACCATTTATTATGAAGGGTATTTACTATTTTGTACATTATTGGTATTGGAATAGTGTTTTCCTAAAGGATAAAAATGTCGCTCAAAATTTTATGGGCATTTTAGCAATTCAATTTTACACTTGGGGTCTTCCCACTTTTAGTATAATATGATTATGAACTAATTTTAGTGTACGCGCTTTGCTCGTGACCAAAGCGTGTACCTCATTTGACATCAAATACCACAAAAAGAATTAGACGTTGCTACGAACTTCATCGCTAAATTTCTCATAGCTAATAATTTTTTTTGATAATTCATCGCTAAATAGGATTAGCGGCAAATTTTACCGTTTAACTTTTCGTCGATAATTCATGTGTATTCTGTAGTGAAACAACTTAATGTATAAAAGAATATTGAGAGTTTTCATTTGTTAATAAGCGTAACAAAAGGAAATGACAATTCATTTAGAGTATACTTTATTTTTTACTATTTCATCCTTGTCACTTTAAAAATTTGTATTTTGCAATTTGACAATTAACATTATATTATAACTGATTTTGCTTTATTTTAAATTTCTGTCACCACTAATATTTTTCTTATTTAACAAATTTGTATGCTTGAGAGTTTCAATTTAAAAAATAAATTTACTAATGTGAGGAAATTGAAAAAGAATAAAATTGTATTCTCTTGCTAATTAGTTAATTCAAAATGTTAATTATTTATTCGCAACATCAAAGGAAATAATTTACAATATATTCTTAAAAAATCATGCAAACATTTTCTATTGTTTAATTGTGTAGCAAAATCATGCCATATATACTAATTCAAAAATAAATTTTAATACTTGTTTTGAGTGAAAGTATAGATGAAGAAGATAATCTCTAACTTCATCTAATTCCTAGCAAAGTGCATTTTATGTTTGCAGCTAAGTGCAAGTTTATTATTAGTAATTGCTTTTTTATTATTATTGAGTCAATCCCACTTTACCCACCTAACATTTAAGGGTTGGGAAACGAAACCCCCTCTAAATATTAAATGAGAATGATAACCCCTTATGCAATATTTTTTGGTATTTTTTTTTAATAAAGATCTTTTTTCTTTTTCTTTCTAAAATTAAATACGAAAATATATAATTCTTATTATTGTACCATTCACTTATTCCATTGAAAATAATGTACTTTTAGGAAATAACAACTACTTAGAATAATCTATCAATAAATTTCAAACTATGTGGCATTCGTTTTAATAGGGATAGAGGCTATGAGGATGGGGGTGGAGTGGAGTGTGTTGGAAGGTGGGGAAGAGACAATCAATGTGTAATGCCACTTGTGGAGCTTGTTTTCCTTACTTTCATTAGGAAAGTCATTTTTCTCATTTTTAAATAACTTGTTTTCCTAGAGAAAATGTTTTCCAGAACATTTTGACCAACCAAATATGAGAAAATTAAAAAATATTTTCCAACATACCAAACACATCCTAATTGTCTATGATAAGGGCCAATAGTAACCTCGAAAATAAGACAAGCAAGGTTAGCCATGGGTGATCAGTTGAGTTGTTCATTTAGCCCTTAAAACTACTGAGGAGGCTATTACCATATTCAACACTTCTATCCAAATACTTAAATGTTTCTTCATAAAATTAATTTAGTACTTGAAATGCTTTTTTAACACTTAATCTCTATCTGCTACTTTAAATCAGCTAAACTAAGTTGAGTTCTAAATCAGCTCTAAACCAATGCACATCAGACTTAGCTAACTCATAAAAAGTTCAAAATTTCATCCTCCATTATTGTACATTTTCCATGTCAAACTTTCTGGTAATAAAACGTCACGTAGCTAGAATTTATTAATAGATTATTCCAAATAGTTGTTATATCCTAAAAGAAGTACATTATTTTCAACGGAATAAGTGAATGTGACAATATTAAGAGTTATATATTTTCATGTTTTAATTCTAGTTCTAGAAAGAAAAAGAAAAAAGATCTTTATTAAAATAAAGAAAAATTACTGGATAATATTGTATAAAGGGGTTATCGTTGCCATTCAATATTTTGGAGGGGGTATCATTTTCCAACCCTTAAATGTTAGGGGGTAAAGTGGGATTTACTCATTAGTATTCGTAAGTGCATTTTCTGATGTATAAACTTACAAAACATGACTTTAGCGGAGTGCATGAGTCTATAATGCAAAGAAATTGAAAATCAAAGTCTTAAATATTAGGGGAAAAAATATATGACTATTCCTAAATATTAGAGAGTAATTAAATTACTATTTTGTCCAATGTGGACACGATTTAACAAGGATTTAAAAAAAAAAAAAAAAAAAAAAAGCAAACGACATTTTGCTTAGGAAGTACGTTATTTTTTTCCCTTCATAATATTGTTCTTCTTTCATTGCATGAATTCTACTCTTATTTTTCAGAAATATTTACTCGAGCATTTCTTATTAACATGGCTCTCTCTAAATTTTAGCTATTTATTTTAAAATACGTAATTTTACTGTAATTACTTTATTCATGTTAATATCATATTATCTATTTGTCTTGTTCAATGATATATTTAGTTCTAATTGTTTTTATTTTACCTGACATAGTGCTACCATTTTAACAACTCCATGCATCTTTTGAATAGAAGCTCAAGTAATAAGAAGGAAAAATCCCTCCAAATACCAAACGTGATTCTCCCTGGCAACCTTGTCTTCGGCGAATCTCGCCAACACCCCTCCATCTTATTTTTCCATGTTTGTTAATTTGCTTTAATTTTCTTACCATAATATAAGTTTCTGCTTTCCTTTTTTATGATTTATTTCCTTTTCTCACATTCTTGTTGTCCATCTTTAGTTACCTTACACAGTTTAAAGTTTTGTTGGTGACTTCATATTGTAATAATTTAAAGTAGTCCTTAATATTAGGTGCATAATTCAAATAAGAAAAGGTTTAATAATTAAATTTTAATGAATTTTTAAGTTCTAAATATTGAAAATTTTATTAAATGGCTATTTTGTCTATTGTAGAGTCATTTAATTAAGGGCAAAAAATTCAATCAATATTAATTTTTTTTTTTTTTTTTTTTTTATCAAAGTCCACTAGGCTTTTTGGGCCCAGGGCTAGTCTTATTAATTTTCTAGAAAGCAAAAAAACCCCAAAGGGAGAGTACAAGTAAGGGGGACTAGGCCTTACCTTACTAATCCTATGAGGCAAAAACCTAAACTAACCGGAATGAAGAAAAAAATGAACTCGAAATGATCAAATAAGCTATGATCACCACAGAGTTTATAACACACTCTATGATGATATTACATATGATAATGCTAAAATAATGAGAAAATAATACAAGAATAAAGACATAACCCTTAATCTCTGAACTTGTAAAATCTTCTATATTCATTGATTTTTCCACCTTGTCTTGTGTTTCATGCCTTTCCAAAAAATGTTGGAACTTTATCATTTCTTCTTGGATCTTGTGGATTTTGTGGAAGTGGCAGGAGGCGCCACGTTTTCTTTGCTTGTCTCATCGGTATCTGCCTTGGGACAAATTCTTGATCATTTTCCCATCCCACCGCCCTTCCTTGCATGAGTTTTGTGTCGTTTTACACTTTCCACATCTAGGAGACAAATCTCCATCACCCACGGCATTGCGGAAGTTTTGTGCAATCGACTCTTCATCCATATCAATTTTTGGACCATCTCCCTTAGGAATAGCCACTACGAGATGCCCTTGAATGCTTAAAATAGCCATCGATTAGCATCATTCCCATCGCATTTGGCACCAAAGCAATATGTTTACGTATATTAGTACTAGAAGTAGTGGTACCAAGATGTTGATGAGTTTTTTCGTGAACATGTTCGGCCTCATCTCTGTGACCTCGGTAAACATGGCTTTCATTCCTTCTAATGAGTCATTTTCTTCTAATGAGTCGACTAAATCGAGAGACCCTTCAGCTTGCTTTATATCCTGAGATCTCACCCTCTTCAATATCTTCTTCCATTTGTTCACTCCTCTCACCACTATCCTTAGCTATATCACCCTTGACATTGCTCTGGCCTTTCCTATATATCTCAACACCTATAGATGGAGGAAACAAGCTATTTTCCTCATTAACAACACCAGCAAGCAACTCAGCAACTTTGTTTTGGCTGCCGGAAACGGCAAACGTGACTTGGAAGCAGCAAACTTTTCTTTGTTTGTCCCTGCCGAAACGGCGGACGACGATGCGCTTTCTTGTTTACATCCGCCGGAACGGCGTGACGGCAACCTCTTTGGAAACAGCAAACTTTGCTTGTGTAGGGCCTATCTGAAAGTCATCTTCCACATCATGTTGAACCCTGTCAAACATATTGTTAACCTCTTGAGAAGATGTAATGGAGTCTGCATAATGTGTAACATCGAACATTTGACTCCATAAATTTCTCCTTCCTCTCCATCTTCTTCAACATTGTTCACTCCACAATTTCTTAGCTTGTTCGGTGTCTCCATCTTCGGCAAAAGGTAGTTGAAGGAATATCTTGACATGCCTGGTTTGTGGTGACCTTATGCACTCCTGATTGAAAATTAGTTTCAACCCACTCTTTAGTGGGAGTAGATTGCTTCTTGGCAGGAGTAAACACAGCAGCATTGATGTTCAAGGCCTTCTCAGCACCAAAAAGATCAATCCCTGTGTGAGACAAGGTGCCACTAACCGAACATCTTACGCATTCAAAACTGCGATGTTCTGTGATGAAATTGACCCTCGTCCAAGGCCATCACTTCTAGCACGGCATCATTTGCCAATCTTTGCAAATTTATTAAGTATTTGAACATCATGACATTTACGTAACTCTCCTTGTTTACTTGTACCCTCATTTTCCTTTCCCTCTTGCCAAAGTAATTTGATTTTGAGTGTTATTTGCATCCTGCTTTTTGGTTCTTTCCTCTTTGAAACTTCCACTCATTTAAATTCCGAACATTACCAACTACCTTGCCACTCTCTAGGACCCTAATAACTTTGGTTATTTTTCCTATTGTTTGCATGAAACGTTGCATCTGTTATTATGTTTTGCCTTGTTTGTTACATTGCTTGTTGCCTTTCCATTGTTAGGAACTGCAAGATGGTTCCCTTTGTCACCATTAGAAACCTCCTCCTTCTCCTTATTTTGCGGCGAATCGGGATGTAGTTTCCAACATCCATCTTCATCATGGCCTTGTAAACAACATTCCTTGCAATATTTAGGCAAAAAATCATATTGAATTTTCACCCACCTTGACTTAACTTCTCCGGTTGTGCTATCTCCAACTGTAGTTGCACTCTCTTAGGGTGTTCGACCTCGAATCCACCTCAACTTTCACACGAGCACGGCTTGGCCGTGTTTTATTTTTAGTTGCCACATCTAAAGTTAATGGTTTGCCCTCTGCTGCGCAGCCATTGAAAACAGTATCGATTGACCAAAATAATTTGGTGCTAGCGTAGGGAAGGAGATCCAAGCAATGGCAATCGATGTCTCCTCCTCGAGATTAAACCAAGGATCCCATTTAAGTGTCCTCGTTGGATGATAACCTCCACTCTCCTTGATCCAAAAGGCGAGGTTTCGATAACAAAGTTACATAATCTTCAAACAATTCACATCGATCAAAACATGCCTATTGCATAACGGACCAATGGTGGTTGTACTCTTTTTAATTCACATTGTTGTGGAATCAACTTACGTAGTGCATGCAAATCTGGTAATCCATAACTAAACTTCCCCACAACTGCATATTGAAGTTTCTCATGGATTATCATCCTCGATATTTCTTCCATGGTGTATTGTATTGTTGGTTCACCATGGTGATACACAATAGGCTTCATAGGAATAGGTAAAACAGTCTTGGTAGTCGACTGGTTGGTTTCGGCTGCATTCAAAGTTGATGATTTCAACAAAGTAGCATAGTTTAGGGTTTGCATGGGGTTTATTTGAGGTAGTGTAGGTGTCACAGCCTCTTGTGGAGGCTGCATGGTGGCCGTAGAGGCCATGAATGGCCTGAAACTTGTCCTCTCTCACTAGGTCTCCAAATCGCCTCGGTTTAGGGTTTCAGGGTTTTGGGGTTCAGGGTTTTTTTTTTTTTATTTGGACCATTTCTCGATTTGTGCGTCAGGGTTTAGGGTTTAGGGTTTAATCAATATTAATTTGAGGAAAATAGTAATGACTTTATTTTTTTTTTTTTTTTTTTTTTTAATTTTGTATATTGTTGAGTGTTTTAATGAAGGACAAAAAATTCAATCAATATTTCTAAGGCCCTCCATGCTTTTAATATATTTAGATAGATAGATGTAGATGTAGATAATCTATATATAATATAAAGCTAGACATAGATAAGGTGACGTGGCACCTCTCTTTGGCCTAGAAAGTTGTTTATCTTTTTTCTCCTTTTTTTTTTTTTTTTGGGAATTTGTCTTACTTTTCCAATTTGTGTGCTATGTTAAAATAAAACTCAAAAGTCGCTCCTTTAGCTCTCTTAATTATGTTAAATGTGAATGTTAAAAAAATTTAAAAATTATAT
>NC_081350.1:11235624-11242543 GCF_029784015.1 Lycium ferocissimum
AATATTAATATTTTAGTTTAAACTAACTAATCTTGCGTCAAGGTATGAAAAAACATGAATTTGAAAGCTTTAAAATTGTGTGGAAAAAATACTAACTCTTTTGAGCACTAAATTAGCGCGCACAGTCAAAACCGCAAAATTGTAGCTGTCCTATTGCGCACTAATTTAGTGTGCAAAGGTTAGTTCGGTCACTTTTTTTTTTTTGGAGTATTTTGGTACCTTTCAACACATTTTGGGTCATTTAAGTTGGGACTCACTACAAACAGCAAAGATGATAGTTTAAAATCAGTATTCAATTTCATAAAGTACTGACAGCTGCGTCCTTGGATGACATGACAAAAAGAGCAAAGCCGTTCTTCTTAGAATTCTTGATTACTACATCTTCAACCTCACCAAACCCAATAAATAACTCTCAGTATTTGGGCAGTATAATCTTCACCCATCTTTTTCCAAGATACCTTAAGCACATTTTCCTTGTCTACGCTGAGATTCAGGCTGCTCTATATGGAGTTAGGATATGTATTGAACTGAATTTTAAGAACATGATTATTGAGATGGATACTTCAGAAACCATTCTCACATAATAACATAATGAGAAGAAATTCATGAGAATGATCTAATTAATATGACAAAATGAATACTAGTAATAAAGATTAAATAAGACAACCATATCTATAACAATATTATTGTACTCTTTGACATAAGTGACGAACAATAGCAACTGCTAGAATCACGAGCAATGAAAGGCAAAACTAAAAAAGAATATTGACGAAGGATAACACTATATGACTTACCCAGGACCATGTGTTGGGGGAGACGTTGGTGCAAAGTTCTCAGCCATTGCACCACTGATCTTATAAGGTGAACATATTCATGGTTAATTAGCAAGTAAGGCATTTATTGCATAAAGTTAAAATAAATTAATTTTGCTCAAGTTCCTTACCGTTAAGAAGCTCTGCGGAAGAATCTTCATATGACAAAATTCTCTACAGCATAAAACCACAAGTCAAAATGGATAACCTTGAAAAGCCAACAGGATGTAGTTTTCCTCACGAAATTGCCAAGAACAATTTATTTATATATATATATATATAAAAAAAAAAAAACAAGTTAAGGGGGTGTTAATTCACTTCAAATAATAATAAGAGGGTAATGGGACACTTGTAAAGTTAAAGTGTGTAAAGTTAAAAGTGTATAACTGAGTTTTCGGAACAAGTTTGAGGGGTAATTAATTTATGTATTTTCTCAAAGTCATACATGTTATATGTTCTGAATCTTTTTGTCATATGCTCTTATCTATGTACTACTTCTATGTTTGGACTATCCTTGTCTATAAACACTTCTCTGGAACTCCGGCTGGATGTGGTTCTCCATCTCTGAGATTGACAAGATTATCTTTCATAGTTATGAAGACATTTCTTGAGCTAGCGTTAAGTTGTGGTCTAGATGATGCCTGAAACAATTACACAACATATAATTATAGCGAGTTAATTCTTTTTCTTTTCCAGTCCTTTGTTCGAGTTTGATATTTTGCTTAGTGTGTGTTTGGAAATCACAGTGTAATTATTAGGTTGTGTAGTCATAAGGGTAGTAATTATACACTATATAATCACAAAGATATGTTTAGTCATAAGGATAGTAATTACACATTATAAAACCACAAAGATATGTTTGGTTGTCATAGTGTAATTACAGTGTAATTCACAACGTCATGTTTTATACATTGAACAAACGTAATTACACTCATATATTTTAAATTTTATACTGTAATATTAAAAACTATTTCTTTTATAGAACCAAACAAACTTTAATGCGCGACTCTAGACCAAAAAACCCTTAATAACCAACTGAAATTCGGACTGACATAAAAATGTACAGAGACGGCACAAGGCACGGCGCATCGTGTCAAGCCAGAACTTCAGAGAGTTGAAATTCTTAGACAAGCTCTATATTTGCAGTGACACGCTGCAAGGCATGGCACATGGCGCGTTGTGTCAGTGCAATTCTAGGCGATTTTCACTTTTTCCCAACTTTCTTTGTGCATGCTTGGTATTCGGGTCCTACACTTGATCCCATTCTATGTTTCACACTTCTACTTAGACTTCAAAGACCATTTTTAATCCTTGTTAGCGCTGAATCATTATATTTTCACAAAATCATCTCCTGCACTATAAAACGCAAATATTGTACAGAATCATCTTAAAACACAAGAAAAGAGGTCAAAATAGGTTTGTTACACATTGAGAGTGGAACTCCTAAGAAGATGAGCCTTGTGCAGCCTAGGGCGTTTTCATGTCTGATTCCCTTGCTTATTTTTATCACTCCAAACCTTCTGTAAAAACATTACAACCTTTTTAACATATTCCAAGGAATATAATATCCTCGTGGGGTTCCACACATATCGAAATTACCTAAATCACATTGTTAGGCACTTAATTAAGCCGAAATAAAGTCTTATAAGTTGCGGGTCTTTACAACGACAATACCCAGGATACAAATATTTATATGATTATATTTCCTACATTATAATTATTAGGTTTAATTCATTAGTACTTTTTAATTTATTATATAAAACAACAAACCAATTTAATTGTTCATCACGGATTTACAAAGCAATTGGTATGGTTAGGCTCGATTTCATCAATTCAGTTGGTTTTAGAATTCTTTTTGATGCTCCTTTATCTTTTCTTTAATTTTAAATTTTTGCTATATTTGATTGAGAAAATAGTGCATTTAATATCGTCAACAAACCAATTTAATTATTCATTACGGATTTACAAAGCAATTGGTACGGTTAGGCTCGATTTCATCAATTCAGTTGGTTTTAGAATTCTTTTTGATGCTCCTTTATCTTTTCTTTCATTTTAGATTTTTGATATATTTGATTGAGAAAATAGTGCATTTAATATCGTTTACTTCCATTTTATAGTTTTATGTGATTTAGAAGTGATCAGGAAGAAATCAAGTGAAAACAAGTTTAAAAGAGGCCAAATTGAAGAAAATGAAAAAATGGCTACAAGCGCAAAAGCTGGCCAGATCTGAAATTCCAATGATTTAAGGCTATTTGGTCATGTTTTGATTTGGAAAATTTGGGGATTTATAAAAGCAAGACTTGGGGACAATATCTTTCATCCTTTGGCCACATTTTCAAGCTTCGAGGGCTAGAGTTTCATCAACTACACCATTGGAGTAGAAGATTAGAACACTTTAATGAGAAAATTCTCAAACCTTTTTTCAATTCATTTTGTATTGTATATCTACGTGTGTAGCATTTTATTCCATCACTTTGATCTTGTTTATGAAAATATTCATTTGCAAAGTTGGATTAAATCTCTTGTTATGCTTATCTATTGAATGATTTTTATTCCTAATGAAGTGAGTTATTGTTTCTTTAATTATTCTTGTTCTTTAATGTTTCTTAAGGGATTAGCTAACCGGGGACTCACCTATTTACTTCGATTTTAGCTGGGAAGAGGAAATTGAGGTTAAAAAGTTTAATTAACAAGGATTCGAGGTTTTAAACCTCATATAATAACTTGAACTAGGAATAGGAAAGTTAACTTGACATTCAATTGGTTGTGCTTAATATCACACTTGATAAGTCTTGGATTTTAGGCTTTTTACATCCAATACTTATACTTTTTTGGAGTCTTATCAAGTATTTTTTTGTATTTCTATTAGGTTGTGGTGTGTTTTTAGGTTAGTGAGTCAAGGGCACAAAAGGGACAAATGGCGAGAAAAAAGAAGGAAAAGAGGAAATTCGGGTATGCAAGATGCGGCACGCAAGTGCGAGTTGCGGCCGCATGCTAAAGACAGAGAATTTCCAGAGAGGTTGTCAAAATGTAGCAGTATGTGACGGGTATGCGGTACCGCAAACTCAGTTATGCGGTCGCATACTCCACCTCAAGACAACCAGTGATTGGAGCAAAATGCACAAGGTTGCGAAGAACATGCGGCACCGCAAACTCAACTTGCGGCCGCATGACGAAGTTTCACGGAAGAGGATGCGGCCAGTATGCGGTCGCGTACTCCTGGACCGCATACTCGGTCCGCATTGCGTCATTTAATGCCAAACGTGCACTTTTTATCCCCCTTCTATAAATACTTGTTCTAGGTTTTTGTGCACATTCATTGAATATTCTCTCCACTAGGTTTTTGTGCACATTCATTGAATATTCTCTCCACTTTCACTTTTTGTCTTCCATTAGCATTAAAGACAAACTTTGTTGGGTAGTGAAGATTCTCAAACTCCTTTTTGTCATCTTCTACATTAAACCATTGTAAACATTATGGATGCTTTCTTTATCTTTGTTTTGCATTTAATGAAGATGAGTAGCTAAATCATTTAGCTAAGGTTGTGAGACCAAATGTGTTAGTTATGTGATTGAGTTTCATATTCATACTCTATTTTATGTGTTAAAGATGTTTTCTATTAACTCTTCAAGCTTTAATGTCTTTTAATGGTTGTAAACATTATTTGTGCCTATTTATTTACACTTTGCTTGGAAAAGAGAGTGTAAGTTAGGAAAAGAGTTAATAGCAATAATTTGGGGTTTTACACCCATCTAATAGCTTGAGCTAGGAATAGGAAAGCTATTTGAGACTAAAAGGGTGTTTTCATGTGCAACATTCTAAGGCTTGGAAAAGCTTTGAAATTTGCTAATTTGGTTGGAAGACTTTTAGTAAAAATTTAGTAACCCATGATTTATTACTTCTACGCATATAAATAAGTTGATTTGATACCCAAGCGCATTACTTTCCATTGGAAATACAACCTTAGTCCCTTTACCAATATTTTGCATTTTATAACGACAACTCTTAGAAATTAATGATCAAACTTCAAACCAATCATTATTATATTCCCCTCTCCCTTGAAATATAGACTAATAGTCGAGTGTTACACTTAGCAAGTATATTTCTTCATTGTATTCTCTGTGGGATTCGACCCCAACCTTGTTGGGGTCTATATTTGATAATGACCACTTACGCCTAATATTAAAGGTATAATTTGGGCGTATCATATTTTGGCGCCGATGCCAGGGAATACGGTCTAGAAATTTACCAATTAGTGTAAAACTCTACTTTTAGTCTTTTTTCTCTTCTTATTTTGTTTGTTGTTGTTGTGTTGACTTAGGTGCAATGGGGGATAATCACTCTGATGATGAAGTGATTTTGGAGTCGAGTGACGCAGCCGCAATTCGCCCACCTCAGTTCAAGGAAGAGGAAGTTTCCTTGTGAACAATACTATGTTGCACCTGCTCAACACTAAGGGCTTTTTTACACCCCGTACTTACGGAGAAGCACTTATCAAATTTGAGCGTAAGTATGTTGAACTATGGCTAAGTAAAACAACTTTGGAGTATAAGGGATGAAGCGTTATTAAGTACATTTTATGAGTAAAGGATGCATATGAGGAATTCCGGAAGGTCCTATGAGGAATTGAGTGGGAGAAGTTGAGTTAGTATGACTTTGGAAAAAGATTACCGCTATTTTGAACAACAAAGTATGAGCCAACTTAGGGAATGAATATCTTTTAGTATATGAGGAGTTTTGAAGTAAAACAAAAGCCTAAATTGACGTTCATGAAGCCTATTTTCCAACGCAACAAACCGCTCGTCGATACGACGTCGAAGTAGAGAATTATGGACGTTACAAGTCAGACTAGCAGAGCAGACACGCGCAATTACAGTGCGCGACACGCGCGCTACAGTGCGTGAAAAGTTCTAGGTCGGTGCAAACCGACCCTAGAACAATATAAAAAAGGGATTTACCCCTTATTTTCATTCAACCACCTCCCCAAACCTTCCCTAACCCCCTAGAACATTCTCCCAACTTCCTCCATAAAATTTTAGCCCAAATCAAGTGAAATCCTGGGATTTAGGCTGTATAAGTGTATAAGGTCTTGTCGTTCTTGTTCTAAACAACGGATCTCGACGAATCAAAAGGGAGGTAATAGAAGATAAATAAGATTTCAAGCTCTATCAACCTTGTGATTGAGGTAAGGATATTCTTTACTATGGATATTATGAATTGTATCATGGAAATTTAGTTGTTAAAACTTCGTAAAGTTTAGTAATTGGTTGAGAAATTGGGGAAACATCGTGTGGGATGTTTTATTGAGCATATTGATGTTGATGATGATGTTGTTGATATTGGTGTTACGATTGTTGTTGTTTTGTTGGTATTGTGATTTCGGGCTATAGATATAAAACAAAGAAGATCTTGCGAAATTTTAGCGGATTCTAAGAGGATTTAATTTGAAGGCTTAAGACAAACATATGATGATAAGCCTAACAATAGTATGAATTCTCTTGAATGTAGATTTACAAGCTTGGGAGGACAAGCGTTAAGTAGTTAAAGTTAAGGCGACCGAAAAGGTATGTTAAGGCTAAACCCTTTCTTTCTAAAGGCATGATTCTTTTCTTACAAACCTGTACGTGTTTTCCATAACATTCTTATTCCCAAAATCTAGAAGTTCATGATTCTTAAAGTTTCTTATGATGCTAAAGATAAGTATGTTCCATCATAATAATGATGATGATGATGATTCCATTTCTGGAGATTCCAAAGCTTATGGTTTTGATGCTAATATGAGATTGTTGAGTTTATTTCATGATCTCCTTGATTTTACTCATTATTATTGATCTGACCTTATGTTACTTGTTCCTTTGAGGTACGATATAGCGATGACGATGATTCCATAACATAAATCAGAGGTTACTGACCTTATGTCACTCCGATAAAGTAATAGCTTTTATTTGGGCTCTCATGCATGCTACTTATATTATATATGTATATTATATATGTATATATGGGATATGGGAAAAAGGTGAGGCGTTGTATACGCATAACCACCGATCGACCGGGTATGTTATGATACGTCCCGACGCGGTGCCCGACACGGGGAAAAGGATAAATG
>NC_081350.1:11242643-11285216 GCF_029784015.1 Lycium ferocissimum
ACAAATATGCTCTTAATACCTCGTGGACCTAACTTTGATCTTTGAGGGTCAGGAACCTTATAAAAGGTTAGGCACCCCCACACTTTCAAATAATTTAAGTTAGGTTTTCTACCTCCATAACTCATATGGAGAGGTATGAGGTTTCTTAAAAGGAACTCTATTAAGAATATGACAAGGCATTTTTGTCTGACCTCTCCCCATAAATCTTGAGGTAATTGAGCATTTAAGAGCAAGGCATTAGTCATATTTACTAATGTTTGATTTTTCTTTACGACCAAACTAGAACAGTTTGGTCGTTTAGCACTGTTGAACCTGTTTTCGCTAAAATACCCTTTTCGTAGTTTTAAAGGGTATTCTTGACTTGCGGGAATTGGTGGCATGGTGTTTTAATTGGCGGGTACTTTTTGAAATATATTTATTTAATATGTGTGAATAGTTTATTTATAGGAATATGAGTTTCACACATATAAGGTCTAAGTTGGTAAATAAATTATTTGACGGAATGATTATATTTATTTCAATGGTGAAGTGAGTAAGTAAAATGTAGAAATTATTGGGCTAAGTTATGGGGCTTAACCCACTTCTTATGATCCATATAGGGTTCCAAAATAATATATTTACGTTGGGCATGGAAAGAAATAAGGGAGAAACGGTTGACATAACATAAGACCGCAATAACGGAAGGGGATCGGAGAAGAAAGGGAACCAGGTATATTTCCTAAACCTATTTGATTCTTGTTGTTACCTATATACATAAGCATTAGGCAATAATTATGCAAATGATTGAGATGGTGAGGCATAATGGGCTAATAATGAGATAATGATAATGAAGGACGAGATAATTATTAGTATATGTGGACTTGGAAAAAGAATGAGATTAAATCTCAATGACACCATGTTTACGGTACAATGATGGAGTAATGATTAACAAATCATTTTGGCCAATATTGATAGAGTGGAGTTATGTTCCAGTACGTTTGCTTCCATTAGTTGGATTTAAATTCACTGTTGTCGTATTTGGCTTATGGTGTGCAAAATTGTGTTACGCTTGCTGTGCATCAATTTCAACTTTTGTATACAATGGATTTATGTTATTGTACTTTAGGTGTATTGGATCATATTTACAATTTCAAATTCATGGTATTTGAGATGTGTGGAGCTAGATTTTAATTCTAAGTTAAGATTTTGAGGTAGTTGATAGTTTTGAATCCTAGTCTTAAGAAATGAGAAATTATGATTTGAGAGTCCATTTATGGATGGAATTGACTAATTTTCTGAATATAGGACCCTTAGGTTATGGGAAAAATGATTTTTAAAGAAAATTCCAATTTTGCCCTTCTGGGCTCGAGGTCACTTTTCGGGGTGCGTTTTTGGGTTTCGAATATAAATATAGCAATATGGGTGTCCTTAGATTCGTATTCTAATGTAAATCGCGTATTTGATAGATTTCGATCACTCAGAGGCTCTACGCAAAGGAAAGGCATTAGTTTGATCGTTTGTGGTACCCGCTTGGTATTGAGGTAGGTTATGGTCTACTTTAGTTAGACTCTGATTAGAGAATCGTATGTAGTTGTAGAAATTGTCGGGGATAGCATGTTAGGACTTCGGTCATGGAGTGGAGGTGAGTTCTAATTAAGTTGGTTCTGTCATCTGTTATGTGGGCTTTTCGCCATATGCGTTATTTTATGTAATTATCACCTATTTGTATCTCCGTCACATACTAGCTCACTCATCACGTGGAAAGGAATTGTAATATTGATAATTGAACAATGGACAATAATATGACTTGTACTTCTTAATTGTATATTGGTGATATTGTTGAGACTGATATCATGCATGACATGCTTTCCATATTATTCTTGTGATATGGTAAGGTGAGTGATTGAGAGACTTCGGGTCTTTGCCGAGATTGAGAGTGACGAGAGAGACTCAGAGGTCTTTCCGGAGATTGAGAGTGATTGATAGCCTCTAAGATTTCTGTCGGAGGGCATGAGTGTACATTGACTTCGCGAATCCCCTATGGGTCATGGCTTTGAGGCACTGCCCTTAGCATGTGTGTACGAGAGTGGAGTGAGAAAGGAGACTGTTGCATTGCATTGCATTCATCCACTCATATATTTGATTGGTCATTTGGTGAACTATGTCTGTCTTGGTTGATTTCATGATTCCTTTATACTTTACTTGTATATGATACGTGACCATACCTATTTGCTTTATGTGCTACTTGTTAGTTTCCACTTCTTCACGCGTTATCTAATCATTGTCGGCCTATGATGCTTACCGATACTAGTGTTGTACTGATACTACTCTTGCTGCACTTTTTGTTGAGTGCGAGTACGATCCGAGCTCCGATTCTTCGCCCGTGGTCGATACGTGAGGGTGACATCTCTCGGTCATTCGGGGTGAGCTACTTAGTCATCCGTGGCCCTGAACGACCCTCTTATTTAATTCTATTTTTTTTTATTTGACAGACGACATGTAGCTTTTGGGTATTTTCAGACTTTTATTTCAGACTATGTTTAGCGCTCTTGTACCCTTTGATCAGATTTTTGGGAGGTCGTGACATTTCTAGTGATGATAAGTAGTTAAGACTTGATAACTTCTTCTTCTTTAATTTTCCGCTTATTTAACTTGTTATTGGGAATGTGGTTCGCCTACTTGGGGGGATAGTGTAGGTGCCACCACGACTCGTGAATTGGGTCGTGAAACAAACCATTCTGTTGTGGAGTGTAAGGCGAAGTTTTCTGATATATAATTCCATAAACTTCACAAAATTCATCAAATTCATTGGAGAAATACTCTCCTCCCCAATCACTTCTTAACATTTTGATCATTTGATTTTCCACAACATATTTAAATTCCTTGAATTTCTAAAAGGATTTATCTTTTATTTTGATTAAATAGACATGACTATATCTAGAATAATCATCTATGGAAGTAATAAAATATCTCTTTCCTCCTCTTGTTAAAATTCCATTTAATTCACATATATCAGAATGTATAAGTTCAAGTAGTTGTGAATTTCTTTAAACATTAGAAAAGATTTCTTTGTTGTTTTTGCTTGGATGCAAACCTCACACTTATCTAATTGTTTATGATTGCATTCTAAGTATCTAATACTTGACATAAATTTCATAGAATCAAAATTTAAATGTCCTAATCTAGCATGCCATAACAAAGAATTTGACTCAGAGATATAAGCAGAACTCTTAATATTATTAATACTCATCTTGAACAAACCATTACAATAGTATCCTTTCCCAACAAACATAGAATTCTTATAAATAATAACACTATCAGATTGTATGACAATCTTAAATCCTTTCTTGGACAACAAACTTGCAGAAACTAAATTCTTCCTAATTTCAGGCACATGATAACCATTCAACAAAGTTAATTTTTGTCCATATGTGAAATTTCACTCCAGGCTACCTTTGCCTTCAACTTTGGCTTTAGAATCATTGCCCATAAAAACACATTCAGGCGTCTTGCATTCTTCATATGTCTTGTATAAGTTTTTGTTGTTGCAAACATGAATGGTAGTGTCAGAATCTAGCCACCATTCTTCTGACTTTGAGGGATCAACCATGTTTACTTCTGTTACCATTCCAATTTTTAAATTTGATACCATAGCAACCAAATCTGTAACAGCTTCCTCAATCATGTTTGCCTTTTTGGAAGTTTCTGAGGTTCCAAAATTCTTTCCCTTCTTTTTAAACCTGCAGTCATGAGCAAAATGGCCTTTCTTGCCACAATTAAAGCAAGTAACTCGTTTTATAGCCTTTTTCTTGAAAACCTTTTTATTGGCTTTAAGACCAGAACTAGAACCTTTTTCATACTTTGAATTGCTTTCAACATAGTGAGTCAGATTATTAATCTTTGAAACTCGAATTGCATGAAGTTTCACTTTCGATTTCACGGGTTTTGAATTGCTCACGAGTTTCACGAGAATGCAAAATTTTCGTTCTATAATTTTTCCATGAATTAGGCAGTTTGGACAGAATTGAACCAATTTACAGAGCATCAGGAATTTTCACATCAAGATCTCGTAATTTAGAAACTAACACTTGCAGTTTATAAATTTTATCCATGATTGATAAGTTCTCTTTAATTTGAAACTCAAAATAATGCAAAGAAAGAAACTAATCTGTGCGCTTTTTTTCGTTTTGATATGTTTCCTCTAGCGCATCCCATATTTCTTTTGGAGCCTTCAAATTTGAATAGAGATCATATAATTGATCAGTGAGCGTATTGAGAATATGCCCACGACAAATTAGTTCATCCTCTTCACGTTTCTTCCTTAATGCTTTCACAGTTTTAGATGCTCCCTCAGTTGGTTCTGGAATTGCAGTGATTTCAGGATCCAAAACATAATAAATTTTCAACGCAGTAAATTTTCAACGCAATGAGAAGAAACACCATCTTATCCTTCCGGCGTGTGAAGTTGGTTCCATCAAACCTATCAAGTTTGATGAAATCCTTATTCATCAAAGACATTCCAGAATTTTGATTGATTTCCATAATAGTCAGTAATCAATCTTTTGAAATTGTTAGAAATTAGATCAAGAGAATAGACAGGAAAGGCTTGAGGCGTGATATTATCACTATCTCAAAAGAGTGATTGCCTGTCTATGGGGTTAGCAGACAACGCTCCTTTGGGATACAACAAGCCTATTATCAGTTGAATTAAAAGTGTTTGATATGGAGTAATTACTTCTCTATTTATAGACAAGATAAGCAGTTGAATTAAACACTTGTTCCGAAAGGTTATGTCCTTGTTTGAAAGGTTGTGTCAAACATGTTGAAATATTTCACCTGATACCTGTTTGAATATTTCACTAACGGTACCCATTTCAACAGTGGTACCCAGAAAGAGTTTTCAAGGATGGTACCTATTTCATCTATGGTACCAAACTAGTTATTTCAAATGTAGTACCCAAATTACTCCAATATTACAAACTATATAACATCCCGTGGTAATGGAGTTCTTTGATATATATGTCAAGTTAGATGCTTTTCAAAGTATAAAAGTTAAATTTGTGACCCTAATTTTCTTCTAATGACATCTTTCTTTTCTCCTTTATGGAAATAGAGGGTGTATCTTTGCTAAATATGGTTTTCGTTGTATCTAATATTTTAGTAAGAATGTATTTATTTGCATTTGACTTTTTTTATATATGTTTCTTGTTTATAAATTATGCCATCTATTCTTGTTTCTTTGTATTGGTAGTCAATTAAATTTATATATGAAGAGAAAACTGCAAAAACTGAACCAAATCGTCAAGATCGAAAACACAAAACTTTGCAATATATAATTTTGGTTTGGTTTCAATTCAGTATTTTTTCAATTTATAACCTAAATAATAAACCAATTTTAATTGTGCACTACAGTTTTGACTTGTAAATCTATTTTCTAAAAGGAAAAGACCTAACAATTGGTATGGTTAGGTTCCACTTCATTAGTTCAGTCGGTTTTTGAAATTGCTTTGATGCAGTATTTCTGGCCTTATTGACCATTTCATTTATTACATAAAAAAATTACTTACATTCGATTTTAGATCAAATTAATGAATATATAACACATATCTTTTTGAGTAAATTTCACTAAACACCCTTAACAATTTGTGTTTGAGAAACAATACCCCCTTTCACCTTTTGAATGAGATAATAAACCTCAATCTTATATCAACAAGTAGAAATGAGTTGAATCATTATATGGATCTTTTAAGTGTCAAAAATGATCCACAATAGTATAAGTTATGACATTTTTCAAAAATTATAAAGTTTAAGTAAGGGTATTTCATAATTAAATTCATATATTTTTCAATTTATAACCGAAAACTCGGTTAAATAATAAACCTTGTATTTTTTAATTGTGCTTAATTAAATACAGTGGCAAAAAAAAATAAAAAATTAAGAGAGTGAAAAATATAAAAAGGTGGGGCGTATATATATATATATATATATATATTATTATATAATTAAAAAATAAAATAAAAATAATATATAATTAAAAAAAATCAAAATGCACCCCCCCCCCCCCCTCCGCTCCTCTCCACCCCACCCCCCCCCATCTTCACCAAACAACCCCGCCCCCCCCTCTTCTTCTTCACAACCCCCCCCTTCATTAGTTCAGTTCCCCACCCCACACCACAACCCCCACCCCCGTTTTTGAAATTGCTTTGATGCAGTATCTCTCTGGCATCATTCTTTTCTTACCATTTCTATTTTTTGGTTTCTTGATTTTGATTTTTGTTTTCACAAAAATAAATTAATAATGATTATGGAAGAAATTTAATAATAATAAATTAATAACAACCAAAATATATAATTTGAGAAGGAATGGGATGAAATTTGGTTTGATGTAAATTTAAAGATGTAATGTTGTTTTTATGGGTGGTTACCCTTAACAATTTGTGAAAAATAAAAAATGAAAAGTTGGTAATTTTTGACCTTTCACCTTTTGAATGAGATATGTTCAATCAATCTTATATCAACGAGTGGAAATGAGTTGAATCATTGAGGAGAAAGAAGAAGAAAGAGAAAAGAAGAAGAAAGAGAAAAAATAATAAAAAAAAACAAAAAAATGGGGTTAGTAATTTTTGACGTGTCAAAAATGATCCACAATAGTATAAGTTATTATTTTTTGGTAAATAATTGAAATGAAAGTTGTTAAGGGGGTAAATAAATACGAGGTTAAGTTTATTTCATAATTAAATTCATATATCTCTTTTTTTTTTTTCTTTTTTTTTTTTTTTTCCTTTTGGTTTTCAAAAACGGGTCATTAAGCTTCATGTTATATTTCTTTTTTTATAAACCTCAAATCAAAAAATGTCTTGATTTATCTCGTTATTTATATTATTCAACGTTATTTATATTATTGTTAGTATGTATATTACTAGGAAATCTTAATTTTTGAAAAGCACTTTTGTATTTTCATGTTATACTGACATACTCAAAGTCTAATTATTTTTAAACATTTAATTAGTAAATATTTTAAATAAAGAGTTACAATCTCCAATTTTTTTTAAATAAATATTTTATTTATTACCAAGTGGAATAGTTGCAGCTCAAAGAAACAAGATTTTGCACCAACTGGACATAAGGCCCCAGTCGAGTGCTCATATCAACAGCTAACCTCAGGACTTCTATTCTACTATCCAGTACCTAGTACCATACTATAGGGGATAGAAATTCAAATGTGCAACATAGCTTGCAAGTTTAGGGACAAGACTAAGTCTGAATAACACCTCTTGAACAATCAGTTTAATGATAACATCTGGGGGTCGTCTTCTCTTCTGAAATACTATCGCATTCCTCTCCATCCACAAGTGATAGACAGCAGCAGCCAGGACAATTCTATATACCACAGCACCTTTAATATGTCCACCACCCCAATTAATAGCCCAGGAAACTTCATCTTGCCATTTGATCTCCCAATACACTTTGAAAGAGCTAGGATTTCCCAATATTTGCCTCTGTTCTACTGATTTTGTGTTTTTTGTAGCTGATCTGCCCTTTGTTATCTGCCAATCCTCCTCCTGTGTAACCTCAGAACTCGGCATCTCAAGCCATCCCCACTGAGCATCAGTAGAGTCCACTACAGGATCAAGTACCCTTTTAAACAACCACACCTTATTCTGTTTTGGCTCCCGCTTCTTAGGCTGTTGCTGCTCCATTTGGTTAGGCTTGTTTGTCATACATGAATGCCCAATTTGGCAACACACCGGGCAGTAGACAGGCTTCCAGTCATACAATACAATTTGGTTCACCATCTCCCCATTAGGATCATAAACTTTAATACTATTGGGAAGAGCTCTAGTCACATCCATTTCTATTAATATCCTGGCATATGAAATTCTCTCAGCAGTTGTAGTGGAGTCATCCACATTTATTGGTTCTCCGAGTCCACTCCCAATCTTACTTAGAGCTTCTTTACTCCAACAGTTGAGTGGTAATTTTGGGAGCTTAATCCAGAGGGGTATGGTTTTCAAGACCTCTTCATTAAAGTTAAATTCAACCGTACATGGCTTAATACTGATTGGTCGATTGTTCAAGGTATACGGTAGCACCCCATCCCTCTTATCTACACTATTCATCTTAATCACAAAGTAGCCATCGTTGTGGAAAAGTACCTTTGGTTTAGAGACAAAATTCCATTGCCCTGCAATATATCGCTCAATGGAAGGTGTATTCCCCACAACATACATGATAAGAGCTTTATTCCACTTGAGGTTTTCAGCTTCGATATCTTCTTTGAGCAAATTACCACAACCTCCCCGTCTTCAATCACAGGTGGTATATATGTTAGGTTCATCCCCTTGCCCGCAAGCTTTTTTCCCGCTACTAATCCAGCCTGTCTTCCCTTGTTCATCTACCTAAGCAGCCCACTGTCGGAGTTCATAGGTACTGCTCCTTTAGTAGATTTTGAAGTAGATTTTGGGCGTTCCTGGTTCATACTCATCGCAAACCCACCGGAGACTTGGAATTAGCTTGAAATCCAGCTAGATCTGGCCAATCAAGTTCGTCATCATCATCTTGCACAGCAATAAACCCCCGTGCCTTCTGTTTCCCTTTCGACTGAGATTTATTAACTAGCAGCTCCTTCCCGTCGTTGTTCTTTCCTTGTTGCTTATTGTCATCCTTCCTCTCGCCAAGGAGGCAAAAGCACCTAACGTGCGCCGAGAGAGAAAAGATATTTTTTAGAGAGACAAATTTTTATTATTAATCTCCAATATTAATATACTTAATAACTAATTTGATATTTAACGTTTTTGAAAATGTTAATTCAAATAAGGTTTTTATTTCATAATATAAGAGTTGAACAAGGTATTATTTCCCGGTCTCAAACTTTTGAGATTCTTAAATAAAATTTACTCACTTATATACACTATTGTTGAATACATTTTGATACTTTTTCGTTCTTGATCTAAAAAGCATATAAAAGTGTACCATAAATTGAAAGTTATTTTTGACATTATTTTTAAAAAAAAAACTATTAGGCTTATGATATGTAAGAATGAATATGATAATAGATTAAATTTTTATACAAAATTGAATAGTTGAAATAAAGTTTTCAATACTAGTAATATTAAATAAATGGACCAAGACAATTTGAAGCTCTACAAAAAAACAAAAAAACAAAAAAAGTTCATGTTGCAAAATGAAACTTAAAAAATCAAAAGAAAAAGATTAAAGGAGAAAAGGGGGTATGCAGTTTAATTTTTATACAATGCTATTACTTAAAATTTTAATTAATTAAAGGGATAATTTCAGAAACCTCCCTTTAGGTTTTACTCTATTACACTGACATTCCTCGTGGTTTACAATATTTTTATTCTTTTTACAATATTTTTATTCTTTTTCAAAAGAGAGAGAGAGAGAGAGAGAGAGAAGAGGAACCATGCACTGAAATAAATAATTGTTCTGATGGAACATTCTCTTCTACCGTAGATTGGACGTAGATACACGACTCAAATCATTATTCTTTTCTATTCATTGTTCTTTTAATTATCAAAGCAAATAATCATACCAAATGCAGACACCGAAAGAGATGAATCCGTTGTTAGGAATCATTAAATCCTATAAATGATTGTACGGGTAAGTCGTGGAATTTTTTTGAAGGACAAGAATCAAATAATTTTCTGTGGTGGAACAAAATATCCCTCATCTCCCCCTCGAATACTAATACAAAAATTAATACTATGACGAATCTATCCCAACGAGTATTAAACTCTATAGTTGACAGAATAGTACTACTAACCTCTTTTAATTACTTAAAATTAAGTATATGAATATTTTATGTAACAAACTTCTTAAAGAATAAAAAACCTAAATCTTTAGGCCTTGCTAGTTTTCTGTCCAAGTTTTTCCATTTTAGTCTTATTTGCAAGAGCGATTTTCAATTTTAGAGCAATAAGCGATCATTTCTGCAAAAGAAATCAAATCAGATATTCTTCCTACAAATGTACTATTCCTATCTATGCCGTGTTTAAGGTTTTAATGGAAGTGTCAAAATGGGTTAAATGATGTAGATTTCTGCAATGCATTACCAACAAATTAGTTGGGATGATTACAGCAGACAATGTTGAGATTAGATATTTTCAGAAAGGTGTTTTTAGTAATATTAGATCTACACTTTAAATTTGCTTTGTTGAAGTAGATGTGCAGTTGATAAAATGGATTAATTGTATCAAAATTAGACGTAGCCATTTGATTAAGTAGAAGCAATTAATGACTTAACCTTATACTTCTTTTATATCCTTGATTGAACTCAAGAAGATTTTGTTTTTTAACATAATTACTGGTTGATTATACTAGCAAGGGCAAAAATTGTCATATTATAATTTCTTATATTAGTAATAAATAGATAAAAGGATTGTTACAATAAAATCAAAATAGGAGAGGTAAACGTAATATCGTAAACCACGAGAGAGGTCAGTGTGATAGACCGAAACCTGAGGGGAGGTCTCTGATTATCCCTTATTTAAAAGAGTACATGTTATAATTTATATTAATTGGAGGTCATTTTTGACATTTTTAAAATATAAGCAATAATTCAATTTATTTCTGGCCATTGGTTTAAGATCAAGGAGTTTATTGTTTCATTCAAAATGTGAAGAGGGTGTTCCCGAAATGCTAAGGAGGTAAAGTAGACTTTACTCTATCTTTTTAATAAATATCTTTCACTAAACCTGGTTAATTAGATATATTTTATCTCAATTTATCACTTAGAATCGATGTAAGTTGGTGTGAACACGGAATGCTCCGCCACGAAGCAAGCTTTCCCGAATACGACAGATGCGGAAGTGGCTAAAGAAGTCGGAGGAAGAAAGTAGTTGGGCAACTGTATACACGAGGGTACATTAGTATTCTGGGAATTGGCAACATTGAAATGCGAATAAAACTTTTTCTAAATAATGATAAGGATAAAGTATATAAACTTTCATTTCGAACTTATACATTCTTAGGAGTGCATAAATTTATGCACACTGAGTGTTTATATCAAATCAATATATGCATGCAATGTGTTTGGATATAGAGTTCGTGTGCGTAACTTTTTCTTCTTAGGAGCATGTACTTTTGTAAGCACGTTGATTAGCTTATTTCGAACGCATAACAGTTATTTTCCAATATCTCGATAAAATTACAAGTCTATTTGGATTGATCAACATGCTTTTAAGAATTAATTTCTAAATGGTAAATTATAAAAAGGAAAATGGACAATACGTTCCCCTTAGCCTTTTTTGAGGTAAGGAAATAGAGAAGCCTAATTAGATTAGGAGTAGGACTTAGAAGTTACTGCTAATAATATTACATTAGAATTTGGAATGCGGGTCTCTAGTTGTAGGATTATCCTTTGAAAACTCAATTCAATGTTGACTTTGTTGGCAAGTATTAAAATTGCCATTTGAATTCTTCAATTAAAATTCCTACACAAGGTAGACTTCATTTTCAAACAGTTTACCAAAATGAGAAGCAATTAAGGAAGGACAGTAAATTTAAATAAGGTAAAACAATTAAAACACGTGATTTGCCATGTAACCACGTCTTAGCGATAATTATGCATACACTTCTTTATTAGTTGAGGGAGATATTCACTCCAATTTTATACGCTATATACACTGCTAGATTCTGGCACTTTTTTATTCATTCATCCGTGAGAAAACACCGGATGTTTTGCATCGGCGACTCTAAAGGGGATATATGAACCATGACAAATGTTGTCAACAACACTCAAAACATCTCCTCTACACCTAGTCCTCCTCCTTCTCTCACTACTAATTCTTCTGGACTCAAAAAGAACACTACTACAACAAGAGTTGCTTCTCGGGGCAGCAGCGGTGCAAGTGGTGGAAATGGTTCGCAAGCATGTGCCGCGTGCAAATATCAACGGAGAAAATGTGCGTCTGACTGTCCGTTAGCCCCTTATTTCCCAGCCGAAAAGCAGAAGGATTTTCTTAACGCCCACAAACTCTTCGGTGTTAGTAACATATTAAAGGTACTCAAAAACGTTGCGCCGTTTCAGAAGGATAACGCGATGAAAACATTAATATTTGAGGCTAATATACGTGCTGAAGACCCTGTTGGAGGATGTTATCGAGTCATCCTCAATCTGCATCGCCAAATTAATTTGTATCAAGCGGAATTGCAATTTGTTTATGGTGAAATATTCCGGGCCCAAGCGGCAGCTATTCAAGAACAGCGAAATATCAATGCGACAACTAATAGTACAGTGAGTTTTGATCTATTACCGCTGCATGACCTTTATGAATACAACAGATCTAATTCAATTTATATTGGAGAAGGATCAAGCAGTCAAATAGTAAAAGGAAAAGAACTCGAATGTTTCAGCAGTGATGAAGAATTTGAAACTAAAACAATTATGAGAGGTTCTAATGGCAAACAATCGTTTGCTGAACATGAGGATGTCAAGCCACATTTTGGAAATTTTCATAATTATAAAGGCAAAGGAGCAGCAACAGAATTAAGGTATGTTAATTAACTATATCTTGTTGTATACATATTTTTACCGTACCTTTTGAAATGCAACCAAGAAAAATCTAAACTTACGAAGAACTAGACTATTAGACTTCAGTTTGCTATTAATCATATCTATGATATCAATTTAAGGTGTTGTATCTTTTTTTTTTTTTTCAAAATTCTCTTATTTTGGTAGTCATTATTATAGTGCTTAGTATCGTAGTCAATAGTCAATAGTCAATACCCATTTGTTTGGCAAATTCTTAAGAAAGCTGAGCTAAATATATGACAAATTGACATATATGAAAAGCGTGAGTCTAGTGAAATAGGTATAAACCCTTGTTTTGTCTAGAGATAACTAGAGATCAATGTGTTGGTTGGAAGAAACTAAAATGGTTAATTATTGACCAAGAAAGGAAAATTACCCTTTGAAATAAAGGCCTTTAAGCACTGGATTAAGAAATGAATATTTTGTTTAGGGTTGCCTTCATTAGTAAATGATTGTTAATTAAAATCTCGTATTCTAATTTATGAAAGGGGTTAAGTTGATCAATGCATACATAGAACATCAGCCTATAAATTAAGGTTATGGTTTGCAATCTTTTGCTAATGCGTTGCAATCAGCCTAGATACCTGAATATGATGTCTAACTCCCCAGTATTGTTGGTCCATTAAAGAGTTCAATGGAAATTTAGAAAACTACACTAGTTTGATTTATTTATCAAAGGCTTTGTTATATCCATAGGTGCTTTGTAAATGTGTTATGAAATTGTTTAAATGAATGAGTTCTTACTAATGTGAATTTGTTTAAACTTTGCCTTTATGCAGCGATGACAAGGTTGTGTCAAAGTTAAATTGAGCCTGGATGCTACTTCTTTTCGCTCAAGAAGTGAGGTGTTCAAGCACTTGTATAACCTTTGAAAATAAAATGTATCTTCTTAGGCATAATAGACAGAGAGGATTTTTTTTCCGACAGTTGTTACAAGAGATTTTGTTCAAGACAGTTGATTTATATAATCTTTTGGATGTAATCTTACCTTTCTTAATATTTGCTTCAAATTTTGCTTGTCACGAGTTTTTAGTTTTCCCATGTTTGAAAAATAGAGTTCATATAATATCGCTGAGCAAGAATTTTGGACTTGGAAATTGAGGAAGTGCATAAAGTACCAGACTCGAATGGCTTTTACTTTCAGAAGTATACTTTTCTAGTCATTTTCATTCCCGTCCCTTTGATTTGCAAACTTTACAACTTCCCCCTCTTTACCATGTTTAACTCAAATAATTTGACAAGTATAGTTTATAATGTTTACCGTGCAATACATACAAGAAAATAATAAATTTTGGAAGGAGAAATCGCCGAAAAGTCAGTTTGGTTCACAATGGGTGATATTTAAACGGTGGAAGACAAGGTCAAGATTAAATTGTTCAAAATTATAACATGCAGCCACCGTCAAAACTTGCTAGCTGCTGTCTAATTGCGCTCTTTAGCCAAGCTTAGGTATTTTGTGCAAATTTTAGCTCTTTATCAGGGGCGGCTCCATAAAATTGGTGGCCTAAAGCCAAATCTTAACAAGATCAGGTTTCAAGTATATTTAATAAAATTAGCTCACGCATGTGCATCTCGTGAAATAAACATAGTTGAAATACGGCATCGATTTCTCGTGAATGAAATGTACACATCGTTCTTGAAATGAATTATATGCTTCGAATTGTTGAAATCTCTTTTAAAGTTTTCTTTTATTTTTTAATTAAAACATTATACTTTTTACTTCAAAATACTCATTTTGTTTCAAAAGTTAATTTATAAACCTATAATAGTGAAAAATGGAGCGCCAAAATTCTTTACTTTATCAGCTTCACCCTAAAGCTGGCAATGGCTCTTACTTAACCCTGATCTAATTAATTAGGTTTCTTTCATTTTACTTAGCTTTTTGAGCTTTTTGATGAATACCTTCTTTGCTGAGTGAGAATCATGTAGAACGTAAGGTTATGGTTATGAGAAGACTTTAATTCATGGACTTTATGGTGATAATGAATGTTGAATATGAAAGACTAATATAGCATTCCGTACATGCAAACTAGGCCCATTTGCTATAAGTGAAAATTGGAACTTTGAATAGAAAAATAAAAAAAAGTAGAGAGAACCAAAGCTATATATAGTAGTTCAATTTCAACTGAAGCAGAGGCTGTCTCTTTAGAAAATTTCACTTAAGTGATTTCCTCTCTTATACTGTCTTCACTCTAGCATATCTCTTATGTTGTAAGAAAGATATGATTCTTTTTCCTTCCCTTTACTCTATTTATCACTTTGAGTCTTGATGTATAGAAAAGCAATGGTAACAATTAACGACTATATTCTCTCTCAACCAACTTGCTATGTGAACCCCACGCGCGGCCTAATGCAGCCTCCCGGTGGCCCCCAAACGGCACGTCCGGTGGAGGAACAAATTCCTAACATGGGGACGACAACATCTATTGAAGATCCTAAGCAAAAACCATCCTATGCGACCGCAATTTCAACACCTGCGCCACCTCCACCGGCGGACACGTCCGCCGCGATATGGGTGTCCATCTGTCAAAACTAGAAGAACTCATCACAATGGGGTAGCTGCAGTCATATTCAAATCCAAAGACTACTACGGAGTCATGGCTAAAGAGTGCAAGTACACTATAATTGGAAAATTTCTAAAGGGGCGACCCAAGATCAATGTTGTTCGATCTATTTTTCTAGAAAAAATCACTTTGAAGGAAACAGCTGTAATTGGGGCATATGACCACAATTCTGTGTTCATAGACTTCACCAACGAGGAAGATTGCAAAAGAACATACTTTAGGAAATCAATTGAGCACAGATGTGGCTACAAATGTGGCATCTAGATTTCAAGCCAGACGAAGACTCACCAATGGCTCCAATTTGGGTACTCCTTCCTAAACACCCCTTTCACTGTCACGCATGGCACTATGTGAGACAAATATTAGAAACTATAGGAACCCCTCTCACTATGGATCTTTGCTACAAGCAGCAGAACTCGACCAAGTATGGCTAAGGTTCGAGTTGAAGTAGATTTAACTAAGCCTCTCCTAGACAAAATATGAGTGGGTTTGGAGGATGAATCACATCCACTCAAAGGTTTCTACCATAAAATTGAATATGAGAGTGTCCCAAAAATTTGTACCCATTGCAGGAGCTAGGACATTCTTTAGTGCAATGTAGATTTGCCAAAACGAAAAAAGAAGATAAGCTTTTGATCAGGCTGAGACAAGTAAGAATAGAGACATTAAGGAGAGGGACAACTTTGAAGAAGTGGTAGATAATAGATATATTGAGGAAAAAGTAGTGGAAATTCAAGCTGCTAAGACCAAAGGGAAAAGTACAGGGAGAAGAGAAAGCAAAGAAGAAGAAGAAATTCTCGAAAAGTAGTGAGGAACAAAGGCAAAGGAAATAACAAAAGCAAAGATAAGAATCAAATGGAGGAAGGAGAGAGAGTGGAGCAAGTCTAAGCCAACAGCAATAACATTGATCATGGCAGCAATCAACTAGTTAATAGAGAGCATCATGGTTCTGATGATGAAGTTGAGATTCAGAATAAGGAGAGGAATAGTCAAACTGAGGGATCAAGCCCATCAAAGGAGCAACAAGAAAATCCAAAGGAAAATCAGACTCTTAAAATTGTTGTAGTAATCACCACTAGTGATAAGGAGGAGAGTAGTACACATGATATAAGTGTACTTATCAATCCTCCACTCAAGACTCAAAATGTATTTCAGAGTATAGCTGATGACACTAGGCAGTTTGAAGAGGAGGAAGAACAAGAGCAAAACACTGAGAATACTATATCTGAAGATATTGTTCCAGGTCCAAACTAAAAGAAAATGATGCATATGAAACAAATAGATACAAATTTCATCAAGGAACCTCTTGAGAAATCGGAAACTGATTCTAGCAATTACAAGAAGCATGATGTGGAGAGTCAATCCAAAAAAGACAGGAAAAGTGAACAAGGACATAATGATAGCTTGTCTGAGGAAGAAGTGGCTGATAGCCTGATCAATGCTTTTTCACCAGAACCTAATGTAGTTTGTGAGGTGGAGAACTAGATCAAGGAAGCTGTGGAGAAAGGGAATTTATCCTCCAGAGGAACAGAAATTCCAAAAAAAAAAAAAGCAACAAAAAACTAGTACTTCAACCACTGCAATGGTCACCAGAGGCAAGAGAAGAGGATCAAATAAGAACTTTTGAATAGTTCCTTATTATTAATACAATCATATGGAATATAAGAGGGGTAGGATCCAAAGGGGCTTTTGACAGACTCAAAAAAATCATACAAATTCACAAGGTCACTTTTGTGGCCCTTCAAGAACCTTTTGTGCACAATGCTATTATCAACAAGAAGAAGATCCAGAAATGCAAAAGAAAGTTCGGATTTGCTAATGCTATCACAAACAAGAATGGCAAGATATGGTGTTTTTGGGAAGCTGATTTCAATTGTAAGGTGATCAGTGATCACAATCAACAGCTTACTCTAGAATTCATCACATCAGTAACACTGAAGTCTTTTTTGTAAATATAGTGTATGCTAAACTTATGCTAGGAAGAGGAAAAGACTTTGGGATAATTTGAGAACCTTGAATAGTCACATAAAAAGATCATGGACTATAATGGAAGATTTCAATAACATCATGGAAGCTGATGAGTAACAAGGGGGAAGACAACATAGATTAAGCAGAAGTCTGGATTTTGTAGGATGTATGGAGGATTACAACATCATGAATGCTGGATATTCTGGGGATAAATTTACTTGGACTAATGCTAGAAGATTGAGAGCAAGGATCCTTATGAGGTTGGATAGGGTTATGTATAATGATCAATGGTCTCAGAAATTCTCTATTCTCCAGGCAATTACCAAGAATAGAGTTAGATCGCAGGGTTCTTCTAATGAAGTGTGGCAGTATAGAGCCTCCAAAGGCTAAATTTCAAAATTTTAAACTTTTGGATTGATCAAGATGATTTCATGGACATTGCGAAAAACTCTTGGCAATATGAAGTGAGGGGTAATCCCATGTGGATCTTGCAGCAAAAATTAAAAAGACTGAGCAATTGTCTTAGTCAGTGGTCAAAAACAACATCGGCAATGTGTTTGATAAGGTGAAGGAGCTGGAAGAACAAGTGTAAAATGTTAAAGCTTTCTATACCAATCACAACACTGATCGTAATAGAAGTCTGCTTCACTCTAAGTATCTTTGAGCAAATTCATTGGACCAACAAGGAGACTTCTATGCTAAGACAAAGAGCCAGAATCAAATGGCAAGATGAGGGAGATAGTAACATTAGGTACTTTCATAGTGTTATTAGACAAAAAAGGAAAAAAACTCATCTTTACAGGATAAAAAATGAACATGATGAATGGATTCAAGGGGATGATAGAATTGTAGATGCTGCCACCAGATATTTTAACATATTATTCTCCCAACCTGAGCAGCACACTGAATTTAGAGTTTTGGAAAACATTGAGAGAAAAGTGACCACTGAAGATAATGAGATCCTTACTAATATCCCTAGTATGGAGGAAACTTATCAGGCTATTGTTTCTCTTGATCCTGACAATGCCCCTGGGCCTGATGGATATAGTGGCAAATTCTACCAAGCTACTTGGAGTATTATCAAAGATGATGTTTACAATATGGTCAGGGATTTCTTCAGAGGGGGCAAGCTCACCAAGTTTTATACTCATACTTGTCTGATCTTGCTACCTAAGGTGGAATCTCCAAATAAATTTTCTCAGATGAGACCAATCAGTTTGAGTAACTTCTCAATTAAGATCCTCTCTAAGATTATCTCTAACAGACTTACTAACATCTTGCCTAAAATGATCTCTCACAATCAAACTAGTTTCATCAAAAGCAGGCTGATTACTGAGAATGCTTTAACTCAAGAGTTGGTTCAGGACATCAAGAAGAACAACAAATATGGGAACATGGTAATGAAGTTGGACATGGCCAAAGCCTATGACAAAGTGTCTTGGCTATTCCTTAAAGTTGTTATCAGGCAAATTGGATTCTCTAAAGTTTTTATTGATCTTATTCATAGGCTCATATCTGAAGTTTGGTACTCAGTTATGATCAATGGAATGAGGCATGGTTTCTTTCATTCTACCAGAGGTCTTAAACAAGGTGATACTCGATCACCTGGTTTATTTGTTTTGGCTGCTAAAACACTGTCTAAGGCACTGAATCAACTTCACAACAAAGATAGATATATTGGGTACACTATCAATCATCTACTATGTTATGCAGATGATATACTTATATTCTCTTCAGGAAATAAAAGGACCATCAAAATGATTACCAAGGTTTTGAAACAGTATGAGAATGAATATGGTCAAGAGATCAATATTGATAAAAGTGTTTTCCTGACTGCTACTCCCTCACCTGATGATAGGAGAAAAATGATTAGTAGAATTACCAGTTACAAGCATCAATTCTTTCCCATAAAGTATTTGGGTTGTCCTATATTTTTTGGAAGGAAAAGATTGTCTTATTTTACTGATATTGCAAAGAGTGTCATGAACAAAGCTCAAGGATGGCAAGGCATCATTCTCTCTTCTGGGAGAAAATAATCATCATTAAGCATGTGCTCCAGTCTCAAACCCTTCATACTCTTGCTGTAATGTCCCCTTCTAAGGGCATTATAAAGTAGCTTGAAAGATATTTTGCATATTTTTTCTGGGATTAGACTGATAACAAAAAGTGGCATCAATGGAGTTCTTGGGCCAATATGTGCTACCCCTAAATAGAGGGGGATACAGGTTTCAAAAGCATTGAAGATATCTACAAAGTTTTTGCAGTCAAAATATGGTGAGATTAAGAGTAGAAGATAATTTATGGTCTCAGTTCATGATGGCTAAGTACTGTCAAAGAGGTCATGTAGTTGCCAGAAAAGTCCAAGGTTGTCATTCCTTTATGTGGAAGGAATTACTGAGAATTAAAGCTGATGCTGAAACTCATATTTTATGGAGGATAAATGAAGCTAAAATATCCTTTTGGTGGGATAATTGGACAGTCCTTGGTCCTCTAGCTCTGCATCACCATTATGAAAATAATCTTGGTACTATCATGTTAGCAGATTGTCTAGAAGGTGACAAATGGGATATGGATTACATTTCAAAGTTGTTGCCATCTGAAATTTGCTATATCATTTAGAGGGTGGATATTGGGCCTAGAAACAAGAAGGATCGGGCCATTTGGACTGATAATTCTTCAGGAAAGTTCACCCGTGCTAGTGCTTTTCAAGCCTTAAGAAAGAGATTGCCTGAAGCTCCTATATGGAAATGTATACGGAATAAAGGAAATCCTTTCAAAGTGGCCTTTATCAGTTAGAGAATTATCAAGAACAAACTGCCTATGTATGATATAATAAAAAATTACTCAAATAATGCTGATCCTATGTGCATTTGTTGTAATCAGACTAAGGAGGAAAACATCCTCCATGTCTTCATAAAAGGGGATCTAGCCAAGAAAAGCTGGAAATTCTTTGGTGAATCTATAGGTATCACTATGTAGAACCAGAGTATTCAGGCCAGGTTTATAACATGGTGGAACTTCAACACTAAAAACTCTATGCTAAGAGTGGCATACCTATGCATTCCTGTCTTTATTTGCTGGGAACTGTGAAAAGATTGGAGTTCTTTTAAATATGGAAACAAGAAATACTCTGTGGCCAAAACATGTTATGAAGTTGATCAACATGTGAAATGTATCATGAACAAAAGAGGGTATAAAGTAGAATCGAGCTACAGTTGGAGCAGGTTTTGGAATATCATGGAAGCTCATAAAGTTGTTTTAACTAGTATTCATATTATTTGGAGCAAACTTCCAGAAAATATCATCAAGATCAACACTGATGGAAGCAGTATAGTGCATAGCAACAAAGCAGGAATTGGAGGAATTGCCAGAGATTCTAGAGGAGATATCATCATGGCTTTTGCTAAAGCTTTACAATTTTGCTCCAATAACAATGCAGAAATTCAGGCTACAAGTTTTGGTATCAACTGGATTGATCACAATGATATCAATAATAGTATTATGGAAGTTGATTCAATTTTGGTGGTTAATTAGTTAGATGGAACATATGACATCCCTTAGGAATTCCTGAAGGAAGTAGAAGCGATGAAGAGAATCATTGATAAGAGAAACATTAAAGTCCAACACCGTTTTAGGGAAGTAAACACAGCAGCTGATTCTTTGGCTAAATTTGGAAGCAATACACAGTATAGTTTGATAGCTAATTTATATAATTCATTGCAGGAAATTCCAAGAGAAACTAGGGGAGCAGTGAGAATGGATAAGGCTCAACTGGCAAATTTCAGAATTAGAAATTCAAGAAGAAGATGAAGCACAATCATAAGAGGAAGATGAGAAAGAAAGAAGAATTCAATCAAAAGCAAAGAAAGGAGCGTGTTTTTTTTTTTTGTACAAAATGATAAGCATTTTTTGCCGGACTATTGGTAGCACCTTCATTAGGAATGTGTTGCAAGTCCATTGTAAAATGAGTAGGATTTTCTTGTACTATACGTATGATGTCCCATGAGTAGATATAGTCTTTTGTAATGAGAACAAAGCTAATTAGAACTTCTTCTAGTTAGTAAATGTTCTCTTAGTTCATGGTGTAGCCCTCCTCCCATGTATATTTTTGATATGCTATTAACAAGGTTCCTGTCAATGCCAAACCCCCCAATGACCATAAACAAATGTAGTCTATGGAATTGGTTTAATATAAAAAAATAAAAAAATAAAAAAAATCCTTGATGTATATATCAGCTGTTTCTATCAGTGGGGAGGGACCCTTTAATTTCGTTCTCATGTTCCCGTAAGTAGAAAAAGTTTAAGTTCCCATTGAGGATGTATCATTAGTGTCCATATTCTTGAAATTGCATCTTATTTGTGGTTTTCCATGTCATTGCAATAAGTGAAGTAGCCCGCGCTTCGCGTGGTTATAAACGACATTAGTGAATTTACAATTTATATTATTATAAATTTATTAAAGATAGACGAGATGAAGATTTTCATGTATATGCATAATCAATTATTATATAATTCTAAAATCACAAATATAAATAATTTTAATGAACATTAAATTTTCATTAGCAAATTTTTAAAAAGGATAAAAGTAAGAAAACATGTGTACGTGTATGCTTAAATTTCATACATAAATCTCATAAATAAGTGATAACGAACGGTGCAATATTTGTCCATTCAATTACATTTCTGTTATCAATTTCATTTCCTTTTCCTCTTTTTTTTTTTTTTTTTTTTTAACTGTTGTTCTTTTTTTTTCTTTTTTACTTTTTCTAATCCTTAATGTCTCCCAAAATCTTCCACCCTTAAATAAGCTTATTTTTTGGTCTTACTTTCAACGTCTCATAATGTTAATTATTCTAAATTATCAATATTGAGAATAATAAATTCACGATTTTGGCTTTAAAAAAAAAAAAATGAAAGACTCACGGTCTTAAACAAAAATAAATATTATATAATTCAAGACTACCATAATTTTTATGCACAAAGCACATGTGATGACCCTCGCTAGCTCAACTTTAGTGTCCACATTATTTATAATATCACTATCTAATTAAAATCAATTCTATACCATCTTTAAGAGATGTAACAGTATCAATACTGGTGCTTGATCGCTTAACCGCTTAATTAGCTTTACAACTATGGTAAATATGTATAGAATGATAACATCGAATATTTCCGTACCTTGTTGATGATGTCTGACGGCTCTAAGGTTTCACCAAATTGTTAAAAGTACATTTTTTCTGAACTTTCATAGTCTCCTTTGAGTCTCCCAATTCAAGTCATGAATAGACACCATGGTGTAAATGGTGTTTTTGTTGCTCTAGCTCTATATAGTGTAAATATACTGATGAATATGAAGAGATAGAGGAATTGACACATTCATTATTCATTTTTAATAGAAAAACATTAGAAATTTGAAATGAAGGAAAAGGTTGATTGGAGGAACTTAATTCGACGTAATAATTAGCAGTACTTTACCGAAAAAAGAAGTTTTGTATTTTGGTGAAAATTCAAGAGGATTGCATGTATATAGCTTGAGTATATCTTCATTGCAATTGCTTGTGATAATTAAGAAGTTGTATAGAAGTCTACTCAAGCTTCTTGTTGGCTTGTGGACCATTCCTGATCCTACAATTGTGAAAATCCTGCAAAATGAGAAAATGTTTTAACTGAAGTAGTAATATTACGGAAAAAAGAGAAAAAAAAAAGATTATTAATGCTGCCGGATTCAGTGAAATAATGCTAAAAAATAAGTCCACCTGAAAAGATTTTGTAGTCTACTATTGTCACGACCGTAACCGTGGCGCGAAAATTTATGTAATGTCCGAGTTGGACGCTCATACGCACACGACACTCGGAATCGGCATACTAACTCGCATAATTATAAATGATCACTATATAGTCTCGGATTAACGAATAAAAGCTATCATATGTCACAAAAAGCGAGGGGTATAATGTACATAACACATATCAAAATACGCATATGCGGACCGCCGGGGGGCGCGACGGACGAACCGCCCCAAACATGAAACGTACGAGCATATCTGTACAGGGACAACCATAACCCACATACATGTCTACACACCTCTAAACAGAGTAACAGAATCATATGACGGGACAGGGCCCCGTCGTGCCTGAATGAATATATACATATGCAACGAGAAAAGTATATATACCAAAATATGGGCTCGGATAAAGGAGCACTCCCGAAACGGGGATAGGTGTCCTAGGTGGGTGGATCACCAAGGCTGGCGTACTCTGTCTGCGGGCATGAAACGCGGCCCGAAGAAAGGGGGTCGATACGGAATATGTGCGAGTATGCAAAGAAGAAAATATAGTAATGAGAATCATAATAGAACGAGAAGATACGGAAAATAAGTATAATATGCAAAATGTCAAACATTTAGTTTAAAAACATAAATCATGCATAGGCTCTTAGAACGATGGTCGCTTGTCGATGGCGCCATACCACATCATACTCCGAGAAGATTTCATATCTCAGACACCGACATATCATATCACATCATAAGCGTAACACCCCATAACGCCAAATATACACGGTACCGGCCAAAGGGGACTCGGCGTACCGGACACATCATACTCCGGAATATATCAAAGTGCGCACGAACATAACCGGCCCGGGATCCGGCGAAGGAAGTGCTAACCATATGCACGAGCGGAGTCGTGAGTGACCATATGCATAAAAATCATAATCATAAATCATTAAATAAGTAAGAAATCCATACTGGGGAGCTAAGGTGAAAGTAATACTAAGTCTTTCCCGAAGGTCATTAAGAGCGAACATAGAAAAGTCGCGGACCCACGGACGGGTGTCAACCCCATCCGAGCCCGCTTATGGAAGTTAGGGGATGTTATGCCTTATGGAATCCCCTACGAAAGTTTCGGGGCGATCCGAGCTCATCTACGAAAGTTACGAGCATTCGTAGTTTCGGAATCTTTTAAGGGCAAAATACTTTACATAGCTTTTAAAATTCAACCGTATGAAAACATAAGTACCTTAACTTGACCATATTAAGAGAGTAAGTCTATGGAGGCAAATAAAAGTCATATGCAAGCTCGGATCGTTAGAGTGGAATTTCCTCGAGATTCATTTCATAGCCTACTTAACACTAGGACCTGCCAAAAGAACGGAAGGTTAGGCTTCACATACCTTGTCCGCTCTCAAGCTAATCCAATCCTCAAGTCTCGGGCACTCCAAGATCTACATAACACCAATTATATCAAACATTAGCTAAGCATTTAGGCATCCAATTCCAAACAAACACCAAATTCTAATTTGGGCAGCATTTCCCTTGTAAATACACCAACCACGAGATTTCAACTCGGCCAAATTCATCAACAACAACACCAACAACCAAACTACAACATCAATAATCAATTCAAAATGCATTTTAACATTAGTAGCTCCCTTTACATAATTTCAACAATATTCACAATATTCCAACATACTCACTTCAACTACTTACATTCAAATCAATATCAACGTTTATACATTCGATTACTAATCCAAAACCATTCAAACAATATTCAAGAACGCTTTAAACAATTCACACAATTTTCCAAACAACCCAAACAATTTTCCAACTCACCCGAAAACTCACTCCAACCTGAGAGCAACACCACTCACATTCCTTTCTTCCAATTCCATGAATTACACTAACAATCCATGCATTAACAATGTCATTCTCTTAAGTACAAAATTTTACATTAAACGTACAATGACTTCCAAAACGATCCGCAAGCATCAACATTGACTTAGATCATCAAAAGCTCATTATCGATATAGAATTCACAACGACGACAACTAAAACATTAAGTAACATTCACTCCTTGTCCTGAAAGCATGGCCTATATTCGGCCATCTTCATCTTTCATCACGACCCAACCCCGTAGGCCGTGACTAGTGTCCGAGTTGGACACTCGTACGCACTTAGTACTCAGAATTTACCTACTACCACGCATAATCATACATAATCACATATGACTTTAGATTGTCGCAAAATAGCAAACATATATCGTAACGTACAGAACCTCATAGTACATACAAAGGCAAGCCAACTAGGCTGCCGCGGCGGGTGGACCGCCTAAAAACGCATAACACACACATATAGGCATACGGACGTAACCGTACCCACGGACGTGTCCACGGACCTCTAAACGGAAGTAACAAAATCATATGACGTGACGGGGCCCGTCGTACCCCCGAATAAATATGTACATATGCATCGAGAAAAGTATATATATACCAAATATAGGCTCGGACGAAGGAGCGCTCTCAAAACGCGAGTAGATGCCCTAGGCGGGTGGATCCTCAAGCGGCGTCGGTACTGCGGGCATGAAGCGCGACCCCGAAGAAAGGGGGTCGGTACGGAATAGATGTGCGAAGTATGTAAAGCGGGGAATACGGAATCATGATGGCAAAATACAAAAGTAGATATGATATGCAAAATATTAAAACATTTGTTTAAAAATATAGTTCATGCAAAGGCTCTTAGAACGGTGGTCGCCGCTTTGTCGTTGGCGCCGACGCCACGGCGTCACACCGAGAAGAATTTCATATCTCGTAACCGACGTATCCCGTAACACATCATAGCCAACCATAACGCCATAACACGACATCACACCAAACGGAACCGGCCCTGCGGAAGGGGCTCGGTGAACCGTAACACGATCATCACACGGAATGTATATCATAGTGCGCGCGAAGCATATGCTTAGGCCGGGATCGGTGAACGAGGTGATGACCATAAGCACGAGCAGAGTCGTGAGTAACCATATGCATAAAATCATATTCATAACTCATGAAACCAATAAGGAATCCATATACGGAAGTCGAAGAGAAAATAGCACTAAATTTCTTCAAAAACCATTACGGACGAGCATAAAAGCCGCGGGCCCCACGAACGGGTGCCGGCCCCCATCCGAGCCCGACTACGGTAGTTAGGGGAGAGTTATGCCTTATGAGCTTACCTATTATGTTTTGGGGCGTTCCGAGCTCATATGCGAAAGTTACGAACGTTTGAAGTTCGGGACCCTTTTGTAGTTAAAATTCTTCATAAAACCTTTGAAATTCAATCTTTTGAAAACATGAAAGTCTTATTTTGGTCCCATCGACGAGTAGACTTTAAAGAACGAACAAAACACATACCTAAGCTCGGATTCTAAGAGTGGAATTACCCCAAGGCTCGGGTCGTAGCCTAGTATCACTAAGACATGCCAAGAAGAGAAAGCGATGCCTTACATACCTTATCCGCTCGCAAGCAAAGCCAACCTTTAAGCTTCGGGTACGCCAAGATCTACATAACGCCAAGTATATTATCATTAGCCATAAGCCTATATGAATCCAAATTTCAGACGAACATTAAATTCTACCGAAATTTCGGCAGCACTTCCCCTATAAATCCGCCAACCCCGAGATTTATACTCGGCCAAATCCAACAACAATCAAGCTAACAACCAAACTACAATATCAATTTACAATATATATTCCAACTTTGATATTCAATCCAAACACATTCCAACCTTAAACACATGTTGTTACATACTTAGGGACATTCCAATATATTCAACTACTTCATATAATTGAATTAACATTAACGCTCATACATTCAATTATCCACCCGAACCCATTCCAACCATATGCAAGAACACTTTAAGCAAGTCATACAATATTTCAAACAAGCCAAATATTGTTCCAACTTACCCGAAATTGCCTCCAAACCCGAGAGCAACACCAAACATATTCTTTCCTTCACAATTCACAAATTACATCAACAAACCATGCTTAAACAACATTATTCTTAAAAGTTCAAGAAACTACATTACGTCATATTAATCCTTAAAATCAGCCCACACAATTTTTGCTTCAACTTGGGATCATTAACCATCATTTTTACATCATATAACGCATGTCGACAACAACCAAAACACCATATAACATTAGTCTACCATGGTCAAACATGGCCTATACACACCGGCCAGCCTTAAAACTTCCTTCAAATTTCATGATTTCCATCCATTTCAACATTACAACAACACACACAATAAGCTAAATACAATTAACTCATCACCCATAACATACAACACATGCACGGCCAAATGGCCACTTTCACTACTCAACTTCAACATTTATATTTTCATGTTTTTCATTCATATTTGCATACTACAACACACCACACCACTTACAACACATAAAGAGGTTTGGTTCTTACCTTTTCTTCTTCACCTCACACGTCCACTAAGGCTCCCAAGAGTGAAAACGAATGATCCAATGATTCAAACAACGCTTCCACGTTAACGAGCACCCTTGAATTAGTTGTTTTGCTAGAAGAATCGAATTTTTCTATGGCTAATTCTTGGACTTGATTTCTACTCCCTTTGGCCGAGAGTTGCTCCTCTTGCTCTCTCAAGGTTTCTTGAAATTTCTATACGGTTCAAGTGAGAAAGATGACTTAGTCATCTCTTAATTTGGCCATATATAGAATAAATTTCATGTGGCCATGGCCCACAAGTTACTTGGCCGGCCACTTTGGCCCTCCAACTTCAATAATTCCCAAGTTTCCTTAATTCATTTTTGGCCCCAAATGATTACTTAATATTTTCCATGCCAACAAAGTCATTCATGACTTATGCTTTTAGAACAAAATCATGGTTAAAAATCCCGACTTCATGTCCGGAGATTGTCTTGCTCCTAACTTGTCACAACTTACTCCTATTATCCCGTTGTTCAAAATACGGGATATAACACATACACACACATATATGTGATTCCCATTCACTTCAACACACTACAACAACAAAGAAACATGCTACATATAATTCAATCTATCAATCCTACATAACATTGCACATACACGGCCACAAGCCATGCATACTCCATGTTCACGGTTTAGCTCCAACACATAGATTTTCATGAATTTCATTCATATTTACATACTACGACATGCCCGCACCATTCCAACACATAAAAGAGAATTAATTCTTACCTTTTCTTCTTGCTTCACACGTTAGCTAAAGTGGTGAATGAGGGAAACGGATAGTTTGTTGATCCAAACAACGCTCCCACGTTAACGAGGACCCTTGATTAGTTGTTTTGCTAGAAGAACCAATTTTTTTGATGGCTTGATCTTGGCCTTGATTTCTTGCTCCTATGGCCGAACCCCTTCCTCTTTCTCTTCTCCTTGTTTTCTTGATTTTTCTAGAATTAGAATGAAGAGAAAGATGACTTAGTCATCTTTTAAATTTCCATATGAAATAAATCCATGTGGCCATGGCCCACAACTAAATGGCCGGCCACTTTGGCCCCTTATTTTCCATAATACACAAGTTTTTCTTAATTCATTTTTGACCCCAAATGTTTCCTTAATACTTTCATGCCAATTAAGTCATACACCACTTATATTTTTAAAACAAAATCGTGATTAAAAGTCCCGACTTCATGTCCCGGAATAGTCTTGTCCCGAACTTATCATAATTAACTCGGATTGTCCCGTTGTTCAAAATACGGGATATAACAACTATTTTAGGTTAGCATATTTTGTATATTGTGTAATCTCCTATTTTAGGTTAGAATATTATTCTCCTATTTTGTATATAAACCAATTCAAGTAATGAAAGGAAGCAAGGAAAATATTTCTTACATGGTATCAGAATAAGGTTTCTTTCTTCTTCCTCCTTCCGCTACGCCCTATTTTTTGTTTTCCTCCTTGAGCCGTCGCCCCCCCTTCCTTTCTTTTCCCATGGCCGACGCACCAACCACCCCGGCTAAGCCCACGTTCCACCCGGCCCTCGCGGTCTCCAATATCAAGAATCACGTCTGCATGTTACTCTTGAGATGGAAAACTCACAATATGGTACATGGGCCGAGCTTTTCAAAATTCATGCTCGTTCTCGCGAGGTCCTTCATCACATCATTCCTCCACCTAAGGGTAAGGAGAAGCGGCTCCCAAAGCGATGAGGAAATTGAATTATGGACCACCATTGACGCCACCGTGCTTCAATGGATTTATTCGACGATTTCGAATGATCTATTAAACACTATCCTCGAACCGGATGCTACTGCCATAGAGGCTTGGGGCCGCTTACGTGATATCTTCCAAGATCATCAAACTTCTCGTGCGGTGACTCTTGAACAAGAATTCACGACGACTCGTATGGAGGATTTTTCCAATGCCTCCGCCTATTGTCAACGTCTTAAGAGCCTTGCCGATCAACTGAAAAACGTTGGGGCTCCCGTGTCGAATAGCCGCCTTGTCCTTCAACTGGTCTCAGGTCTCACAGATGCATACAAAGGGGTTGGGACACAAATTCGCCATGCAAAGCCGCTCCCACCATTCACTGAGGCTCGGTCTTCTCTTGTTTTGGAATAACGTGCACTTGCGGCTATGGTGTCTCACGGGTCTGGCTCGGCTATGGTGGCCTCGGTCGACGACGCGGCACTCCCCTCGGATAACTCAAGCTCACGCCGAGGGAAATCAAAAAATTCCCGCGGCCAAAATTCTAGAAATGGCCGTAAGGGGGGCTCGGGCCGAGGCTCAGCGGCCCGAAAAAAATCACGGTGGCCGCGATAGTCGCCGAAGACGGCGGCGGTCGGCCGGCGATGGACTACGGCGGTGGAGGTCAGCAGCGGTTGGCCCGCGGCGTGGGTCCCCCGGCCCGCCCCGGCGGCTCCTCCCCTGCCCCGTGCACGATAGCCTGCTTGGGCTCGTCCGCCGCCCGGTCCGCCACGGCGCGGGGTATTTTGGGCCCCTCCTCCAGCTCGGCGGCTCACACGGCGGCGGTGGCTTCTCCGGGTCGTATGTTCCAACCGACATTGAGTCCGCAATGCACACCATGACCTTGAACCGCCCGACCAAAATTGGTACATGGACACGGAGCCACTTCTCATATGACATCCTCGGACGGTAATCTCTCGTCTTATTTTAATTTGAGCAGTCGAAATAATGGTATTGTTGTGGGAAATGGTCATTCGATTCCAATTCGTGATTGTGGTCACACTAGTTTGCCTTCCCCAAACCCCCCTTTATCCTTACGAAATGTCTTACATGCTCCTAAACTCATTAAAAATTTAATCTCAGTCCGGAAGTTTACTACTGATAATTCTGTGTCTGTTGATTTTGATCCATATGGGTTTTCTGTGAAGGATTTTCAGACGGGGATGCCACTAATGCGGTGTGATAGTCGGGGAGATCTTTATCCGGTTACCACCATCAAATATCCAACCACCACTCCATCAAACTTTGCGGCGTTGTCTTCTCCTTTTTGGCATGCTCGCTTGGGTCATCAGAAATTCTATCTTAGATTGTCTTAGGGTTCGTAAAAGCATTGAATGTAATAAATCTAGTCTTTCTAGTATTTGTCGTTCTTGTGTTCTTGGTAAACACGTTAAGTTGCCGTTTGATTCTTCTATTTTCGAAACTTTGATGCTATTTGATATTATTCATAGTGATTTGTGGACCTCTCCGTGTTAAGTTCATTGGGTCATCGATATTATGTTCTGTTTATGGATGATTTTTTGAAATTTTTATGTACTTTTCCGTTGGCTAAGAAATCCGATGTTTATCCGAAATTCTTAGCTTTAAAAACCACATTCACACTCAATTTGAACGTCTATTAAAAATGTCCAATGTGATAATGGGAGGGAATATGATAATGATCAATTCGGGAAATTTTGTGAGTCTAATGGGATGTCATTTCGTCTTTCTTGTCCATACGTCTTCACAAAATGGGAAAGCGAAAGAAAATTCCGTTCTATCAATAATATCACTCGGACTCTTCTTGCACATGCTTCTCTCCCTCCTTCGTTACGGCATCACGCCTTACAAATGGCAACATATCTTCTTAATATTTTACCAAGTAAATTATTAGGTCACATTTCTCCTCTTCAAGTGCTCTACCAACGAAAGCCATCTTACTCTCATCTTCGGGTTTTTGGGTGTTTATGCTATCCCCTCTTTCCTTCTCCAACTATTCACAAATTGCAAGCCCGGTCTACACCGTGTGTCTTTTTGGGGTATCCTACGAATCATAGAGGGTATAAGTGTTATGATTTATCGTCCCATAAAATCATTATTTCTCGTCACGTGATTTTTGATGAGAATGTCTTCCCCTTTTCCAAATTACATTCTCCCACTTCTATTACTTATGAGTTTTTGGACGATGGCATTTCCCCATTATGGTTGCATCACTTGGCTTCCCCTACCCCCCTCCCCCCGTAACCCAGCCCGCTGCCCAGTCCCACCGTGACCCAGCCCGCTGCTCTCCCACCGTGACCCAGCCCGCTGCCCAGTCCACTCCCACCGGCACCCAGCCCACTGCCCCTATCCCCTCCGCTGGCAGTCCCCTCCCACCGTCACCCCAGCCTTCCCCTTCTCCCAATCCGTCCCGAATGGTGACCCGGAGTCAGCATGGTATTTTTAAGCCAAAACGCCTCTTTAACTTAAATACCATGGTTACGAAATCCCCTCTTCCTCATAACCCTCTGACCGCCCTTCGCGACCCGAATTGGAAAATGGCTATGAATGATGAATTTGATGCTCTTATTAAAAATAAGACGTGGGATTTGGTGCCCCGTCCACCTAATGTGAATGTTATTCGTTCTATGTGGATTTTTACTCATAAAGAAAAATCTAACGGTGACTTTGAGAGGCATAAAGCTCGTCTTGTAGGTGATGGTAAGACTCAAGAGGTTGGCATTGATTGTGGTGAGACCTTCAGTCCAGTGGTCAAGCCGGCTACGATCCGTACAGTTCTCAGTCTTTCCTTATCAAAGAGGTGGCCTATTCATCAGCTAGATGTCAAGAATGCTTTCTTACACGGTGAGCTCCAGGAAACAGTGTATATGCATCAACCTCTGGGTTTCAGAGATCCTACTCATCCGGATTATGTATGTTTACTCCGTAAGTCCTTATATGGGCTTAAGCAGGCCCCGAGAGCATGGTACAAGCGTTTCTGATTATGTCTCTTCTCTTGGTTTTCAAACCGGATACGACAATTCTTTGTTCATCTACAAAAAGGGGTCGAGATGGCATACATCTACTTTATGTTGATGATATTATTCTTACTGCTTCCTCAGATTCTCTCGATGCTCCATTATGGCTCTTCTTGCCTCGGAATTTGCTATGAAGGATCTGGGTCCTTTGAATTATTTCCTTGGCATTCATGTCACTCGACATAAGGATGGGATGTTTCTTTCGCAACGCAAGTATGCCACGGAAATCATTGATAGAGCTGGGATGTCTTCGTGTAAGGCTACTTCTACTCCGGTTGATACTAAACCGAAGGTGAGCGGCACATCGGGTGCTCCTTATGATGACCTGACTCACTATCGCAGTCTCGCAGGTGCCCTTCAGTATCTTACTTTCACGAGGCCGGATATCTCTTATGCTGTTCAACAGGTATGCTTACACATGCATGCACCGCGACTGGTTCATATGCATTCACTTAAGCGTATCATCCGTTACATTCGGTACACTTGACTATGGTTTGCATCTTTATCCGTCCTCGGTTACGGATCTTATTTCTTACGATGCGGATTGGAAGCACGACACACGTCGGTCAACGTACGGTTCTTGTGTTTTTCTTGGGGATAACTTGATATCGTGGTCTTTGAAACGCCAACCTACCCTCTCTCGCTCGAGTGCTGAGGCGGAGTATAGGGGAGTTGCTAATGTTGTCTCCGAGTCCTGCTGGCTTCGCAATCTTCTCTTGGAATTACATTGTCCTGTTCATAAGGCCACTATGGTATATTGTGACAATGTGAGTGCCGTTTATCTTTCGGGAAATCCGGTGCAACATCAGCGCACCAAACACATTGAAATGGACATTCACTTTGTTCGTGAGAAGGTTGCGCGCGGACAGGTTCGTGTCCTTCATGTTCCTTCCCGCTATCAGATTGCCGATATTTTCACCAAGGGACTACCACAGGTCTTATTTGAAGATTTTCGGGACAGTCTCAGCGTTCGTAAGCCTCCCGTTTCGACTGCGGGGGTGTGATAGAATATGTAAATATTAATTAGAAGATTTTGTAGTCTCTTGTTTTAGGTTAGCATATTTTGTATATTGTGTAATCTCCTATTTTAGGTTAGAATATTATTCTCCTATTTTGTATATAAACCAATTCAAGTAATGAAAGGAAGCAAGGAAAATATTTCTTACAGTTTTTGAAGCCTTTATTGACGTGAGAAAGAATGCAAGGTACTCTTTGTTGTGACTCTTCATTATTTTCCATTTACTACAATTATTAATTCTTAATTGCCTCTTCATTATTGTCTTCCATTTACTACAATTTTTTATTCTTAATTGCATTCCTATCTCTTCATTTCCCTTCTCTATTACAACAATAACGAATAGAAGTGGAAGAGAGTAAGAGAATTAAGAGGCGTTGTTAAGAGAATAAAAGAGTGATTTGATATTTTAATAAAGCATATTTTTTAAATGAGTAAAAAATTTTAAAAAGGAGAAAAAAGATAAATGGTCTTTTAGGCCATAGAGAGGTGCCACTTCACTTTGTCTATGCCTAACTTTATATTATATATAGATTAGATGGATATCCTTCAACTAACCAAGAATTGAGTTGGAAATTTTCTTGATTCTCTTGTGATTTTCACTAGTGCTTGAACCTCAAATATATAAGGACATTATTGAAACTATGTTTCACACACTACGATATATATTGAATTATATCTTTTTGTTATTAAAGAACTCTAATTTTAGAATCCATCTTCAAAGAATTCTAAAGTTAATCTTAGCATACTGATGCTGCTGATGATAGTATAAGGAAACCAGTTAGCTTCTTTTGTTGAGTGAGAATCACGTAGAACATAAGGTTATGGTTATGAGAACTCGTACATGCACAAATAGTATTAAAAAATATTATCATATATTGAATTGTGATCTGACTTGTTCAGTACATCGGATGATATTGCTTTTAAAAGTATTTTTCATCTAATTTCTCAATCCAATTGACTCGATAATAAAATCTCTAGGGAATTAATGAAAACGAATCACACAATCATAGAGTAACATTTGTGTTCCTTGTTTTTCTTTATTACACTATTTAGAAATTACATGAGCTGATTAGGGGTTCTGTTCAAGGCAGAAAATAACTAAATAAACTAGAAGGGACTACTAGTACTGGTCCCAGCAATTCAATATAGAAACTAACAACAATATTAATGGAGAAAAGCTAGATAATAATTCAATTGAATTAAGAAAAAAGGAACAAGGAGAACTTACTATAATTGTTGATAGTTTTTTCCGAACAAAAATAAAAATAAAATAATTCCTCCTTTAAAGCAACAAAAAAACAATTGCTTTTACTTCACAACGACTAATAAGGAGTATACATAAAGGTAAACAATATTTTGACCAAAAAAGGGATAGAGAAAATAACCTAGAATATTTATTAATTATTGCTTTTGAAATTTGTAATTGCTTTTTCACTTTGTGGGACAGAAAAGATGAGCTGCTAAAAATAAATTTGAGGAAGAAGTTGGTAGAGTTCTTTGGAATCAGACAAGAGGACTTAAAAACTTACAGCAGACACTTCACTTCAATATGGTTGCACATAGAGGCAAATCCAGGATTACAAGAGGATGGGTTCACCATTACTTTTATGATAAGATATAAAATTTTATAATGACATCAACTTGACTTCATCTAAGTATATTTCTTTTGTCTTTTGGGTAATTAGAAAAAATAAATAAAGTAATTAGAAATAATATAAAAAAGAAAACACTTTTGCCTTTTGAGTAATTAGAACTAAAGAAGAAAAAGGGTTTAATATAAAAAAGGAAAGTTAAAGGTTGCTTTTGAAATAAAACAAAAGAGTGCAGCAGGTCGGGTTTGATCCCACAACCTTGAAGAATTAAACCCAGCCCCTAATCAATGCTCCATTTGGCCTGATTTGACCATGTGTTTCTTCTGTTAATATTAGATATATTTTCAAAATAAAGAAGGCGCAGACGGGGAGAAGTTAAGAGATCGACGAAGAAAGAAGAGGGCTTATATAAGTTTGAAAGAGGGCTAGCTAGTCCTTTTGTGTGAATTTTAATTGGCTAGAGGGTCCTATCCATATCTTTTAGTCTCTCACTAAAAGACATTTTTAGGCAGTGGTGGTCAGAGGCGGATCCATGATTTAAATTTTAGGGGCTCAATTTTAAGATTTTTAGTATTGAACTCATTATATTTTTAAAGTTATGGGTTCATATCTACTATTTTTTACCATTTTAATAATTTTTTATATACAAATTTATGCTCCACGTTGAAAGTTAGGGGTTCAATTGAACCTCCACTTTATATGCTAGATACGCCACTGACGGTGGCAGTGGGTGTGAGGTAGCTGACATTAGTGTTGACATCTAATTTTTGACCTCCCATAATTTACTTTGGCTATTCAGAACCTGTGGATATCAAACAGAGCGAAGTGTGTATTTTCTACATATCAAAATGACTTTATAAATTATTTAGATAAAATTTCGCCATTTTTATTTAGTAAAATAACTGATAAAATTTATGAATCATTTAGAAAAAAATTACATATTTTTCAAGAAAGAGTAATCTGAAACAATTGTCTATTTAATTGATAAAATTATCAGAAAGTCAATTAACAAGCATTTCACTCCGATTGATTCAAGGGATCTGATTAATTGAATGAATTAATCGTTTTTGCCTCTCAATTCTTAATTTTGCATATTCAATATGCATTTTTACAAATTATTAGAATTAATCATAATTAATCAAGTGTTTAATTATGGTGAAATTCCATAAATTATTTACTATATGGCTAATAGTGGCTACAATTGAAATAATCAATTGTTAAGTTTAATTCAGGCATTAGTAAAATAGCAAATTTTCATGATTGTAGTCAATCAGTGTCATTATCGCAAAACTAGCCTTAATTGCCTTAATTATTTTTATTATGGCCATAATTGAAATAACCAATCCATGGTTCAAGACAATTAAGGTCATTATTGCAAAAATCAGCTTGTTGATGGTATTAATAGTATAATTATGGCTTAATTTTGGTTATATTTGAAATATTTGGTTAATAATCAACCTTTTAAGTTTTGCCCATTTTTATCAAATTGCCCGTTTTGCCCCTTATGCATATATATACACTATATATACGTATGTACACATTGTGTGTATATACATGTAAAAGGGCCCCTTTCTCTTTTTATTTTTATTTTGGCCGAGCCCAGGCCCAAATGGCCTAAACTCGGCCCAACGGAGGCAAGATATATGGCTGAGCCTTCAGCCGAATGAAACCCCTTAGGGGGTCATTTGCATGATAGCGGCTAGGGTTTTTATAACCCTAGCGCTGCCGCCTTGTCTCTCCCCTTTCCCTCCTGTCCCATCGTCGTTAAAGCATACTTACAGAGGAGGGAGGTGTGTACAGGCATCTTTGTGGCAGAAAAAGGACGAAACATTTATTGCTTCGTACTTTTCACGAATTTTCCGCCACCAAATCCCATCCAAACATGCTTGGAGGTACAGTCCTCCTTTTATTTTCATCTTTTCTTTGTTTTACATGCAAGTTGGTCCTTCACCTTGAAATCATCGAGCCGTTTGTTATTATTTCGTTTCAATCTTGTTCGTTCATTTCGAAAACAAGTGAAAATTGACAAAAATTTAAACAAGTCCCACATTAAAAAATTGGGGTTTTCTTTCATTTTTGGGGTTCTAGACAAACGGACAGAGAGGGAAATACACCTATAAACCCATATTTTGAGGATTTATACTCAAGATTAGGGTTTCAGTTTAAAAACTTTACTTAACTTTAAAGGTTGGGTTCCTTAGTTTAAAATTTTTGATTTCCTTTGTTTCTCATGTGGTCTGAGTTTGGATTGGGAGCACAAGAGGTTTCCCAGTTCGTTCTTGAACCGGCTGCGCACAAAAAAGGTAACCACTAATCTTGCTATTGCTTTGTTTTTAATGTTTCTTAGTTTAAATCGCAGTTAATGATATTCTGCGTATTTTTAAGTATTATGATAAGTGATAAGTTGTTTTAGGTATAGGTGTTTGTTAGTAATGTGCCAAATTAATTTATGTACTTGTAATGTGTTGCTGATTGTGAACTGCTCAGATTAACCAGCTTGACTTATATTTATGTGGTGTTTTAACTCTAGTGACTTAAGTTAGGTAAAATGTGAAGTAATCAACTTATTTTCTTACTTGATCTAATCTCTGATGTGCTGATTACATAGAAATGATGTCAAAAAATGGGAAACAAAATGGCTTTTAAGCTTGGTTTTGATTGATTGAACATGGCTTAAAATGACTTGGTCAACTGGTTTTGGGATTCTTTTGTTTTCTCTCTAAAAGTAAGTTAAAAAAAAATAAGATGACTCAATTTTCTCAAATAAGAGACTCACTAAGTATCACCTAGTCAAGATAGAAACTGGTTCGGACATTCTAGATACCTTGATGTCTTCAAAATAAGATATTTGCTATTTAAAATAGGGGTTAATTTAGTTATTTTGAAATTCTGAAGTGTGTAGTGTTTTTTCTTTGAATTTTGCATTCTCTTTCTGTCTTGAGTGTGTAATTCTAATGAGTTTTGACTTGGATTCTTTGGGATAGGTTTGAGATAAATCCATTTTGTAGTTGTAAGAGGATGAAGATCATGTCAGAATGAAGAGACGGGATGGTTGAGCTCGAATCTGTTATGCTCCTCTTTGATGTCTTCTCTTTGAAGTGTCATAATTATAGTCTTAGACAAACAAGTGGTCATAATTAGAAATAGACATAAAAGAAGAGCTGTTTTGACTTTTTGAAGTTTAAGTACATATGTGTTGTTTTCTGTCTTTTGTTTGTTTGTACATCACTTAGCCTATAAAAATGAAGAGTCACATGTTAGGGTGCTGCATAAAACAAAGGGATTAACTACCTAATCTTCAGGGGGGCCTCTGGCGGTATCTCACTAGGTTTAGGATGGGGGGCGAAGAATGGGAGTTGCTTCTGGGGAGTAAAGGGTGAGCTTAGGCATGAACTGGAAGTGATGACCAGTGGAACTTTTGCTTCCCTTTTACTGAAAGGAAAGTCCAGGAAAGGGTGGGTGAGGGGGGGGGGGGGGAGGGGTAATGGCCTCACTCTGCACTTTCTTTTCTTCAGGACCTGGAAACCCTTTCTTCAAATTCTTCTTTCCTATAACCATGGGATCCATCAAGGTCATCCCCATGATTGTTTAAATGAGAGCTAGTGTTAATTCAAAGGTTTTGGTCAGAGATAGTGTCTCTGAGGGTCAATATACTAGAATCATGATGGTTTCAATAGGTCTAAATAATCTGGTTAGTAACTTTAGCTTGAAACTAAGAGCATTCTGAAGTTTGAAAAGGTCTCGATTCTGTGAGCAGGGTCTGTTAGCTTAAATGTATAGTCCTATTTTGAATGCTCCTCTTGATCTTTGTGACTCTGTGTACCCTGGGCTTTGTTCTAACCTTGGATGACCTTTCCTTGACATTCATTTGGCTATAAGGGGAAGGGAGTTAAAGTATGAAACTGAGAATACTCACGACCTAAATCAGCTCTAAAACATTGTGTATATGTTTGCTTGGTACTAGTCAAGATTAAGAGAGGTTAAGAGTCATGCATTAGGAGCAGGAGTCTAGTTTGAAATAATTTAAAAAGATAAGTCTGTGTCAATATTGATTAAGTGTTTGGGTTATGGTTGGCTTAATGAGGTTGTCTGAGGATGTCATACGTGTTCATGGATAAGGTATGAACCACTTGACATAGAGGGGGTCTTTTAAAGACATCTTAAGTCTTTTAAAGACATCTTAAAGAGGGGACAAGGAATGACCGGGTTTAGCTTGGTCCATAGTAGCTCTCCCCCAAATAAGAGGTGTCATGACACACTCTATAAGTCCATGGGGGACATATTATGCTATATGAATGCATTTGAATCTTTGGACCTCCCCATTATGCCAAAGGTTTAAATTTCCTGGTCAGAATCTGGAAAGTTGCAAAATTAAGAGGAGAGTCTGTCTGATGCTATGTACATTCCTATGAATTGGTAACACTCTATATTCATCTGATTGATTATTTGATTCATTAAGCTTGTACTCTTCTGGTTTTTCCCTGCTCCTGTCTTTGAGTTCATTAGATAAATATGTGTCCTCTTTGGTCAAGATATTTTCTAGATTCATGGGCAGTATAAGTGCTTGTTTTCTGCTGAATAATTGTTACACTTGCCTTGTCTAATGCTGGATATTAAAATCAAATGCCTAAATTATCTTGTAGTTGTTTGATTAAACTCTAGTCTAGATTTAGACATTGTTTTAAAATCTAGAAAGACTACATAAGTGTTTGGTTAACCATGTATTTAAAGACTTTTAGCTTAGAAAGGCAGGGATATCTGAGCATAGATTGGTAAAAATAAAGAAGAATGGAAAGTATACCTAGGATATACACTTTATATACATATCACATGTGTATATCAAGGGTATACCAGAGATATATGTGAGTGAGAGTCCTGTGCTTTAAATATGAGGAGGATAGAAACTGCTAAATTTTTTCAATTTTCAGCCCACATAGACTTAATATGAACTTAGGCCTAGTCCAATTTGGGCCAACGTAGAAGTGTGCCTCTTAGACTTGGTCCAAGTAGATAGAAAACAGAGGAGATCGTTTGGAGCAGACGGTGCTAAGTAATTGGGCTGTGAGGCCCATTCTCCCTTTAACTGATTGTATATGTACATATATTTTTCACTTCCATGTATATCTATGAGTGTGTGTGTATGTGTGTGTGTGTGTGTGTGTATATATATATATATATGTTTGATAAGTACAGTAAATATTTTCTAACTGGGTTTCCCCTTTTGTTTCTCCTCTCCACTGATGCCAATTGGGCATGGTCAAACCAAGTTTGTAGGGCTGAGGCCCAACAGACCAATTCTTTCAAGTTATAGTCGAGTCCAACGAAGGAATGGAAGCCATATTGGAGAAAACGCGCTGAAGGCCCAGCTATGGGTAAAAATGGCCAATTAGGGGCTTGGTACGCCCCTAGCCTAACTTTCCTTTTCCATTTTCTATTAAAAATTTCCATTGTATTCATGTACGTGTAAAAACTTGTATTATAGTGGAATCCTATGGTTGTGGACTAGATGTCTTAGGACAATGGTACTTATGTCGTTTAGTCGCATTTAGGTCCCCAAATGATTTTCAAAACCCGCATTAAGTAACAACGACTTTTCAAAAAAAAAAAAAAAAAAAGGGGAAATCTAAAAGCAATAGCCAAACTATTTAGGTACAAGTTCGGATAAAAAATGGAAAGGATTTTCAAACTATTAAATACCATTTCTCTACATGGGATCAATATCAAAACAAAGTTCACATTTTGTAAAAAACCAACTGGACACAAATACTTTCTGGATAAAAGATTAAGTTTTAAACCCCATGATTTTGGGCCAATCCCCAACGGCTAAAACAAAAAGATAATGGCCAAAACCGAAGAAGAATGAGACCTAGGACTAAGCCCATATGGGATGAAAATATTTTGGCCTAAAGCCCTTTTTTCACTTGATTTTCAAAAGAAAGAGTAAAAATTTTTGGGCCAAAACCCGCTTATTTTGAACAAGATATATAGTTTTGGGCCAGACTGATCACAAATTTTCCTCTGAACAAAAATCTTGGGCCTAAGTCCCAAAAGCAAACCATTTTTTTATAAACACATATGATTATAAGTTTATAAGAGCAAAAACTAAAACCATCTTTACAAAACCGGACTTATTCAAATAATTGATACACATTTGTAATAGGAGGTTTAAGATAAGACGTTCTAACGTACTATACAGACGGGCCCGAAAAGAAGTTTGTAATTTAAAGAGGAAAAAAATATATTCATACGTGTATATTTTAAAACAAAAATCAAAACATTCTTTATTCCTTTCCTAAGGACAAAACCAACTATCCTTATATATGAAAGGAGCCTATTTTTTATCTGGATATTATAAATCCAATCTAAACTACTCTATATATAAAAGGGACATATTTAAATCCTTTCAAAATAAACTGATATGCCATCAAATGACAAACCTTTTATAAAATGCGGAAGATAAACACTAACTAAGCAATTTAAGCAAATAATCACACACTGGAATTCAAAAGTCAACCGTATAGTACGGATCCTTATTACTGGGGTACCTCATACCTTCCCCAGGGGATCATCAGAACCCTTACCTAGAACTCTGAATTTCGAAGGATTTTTTCACTGTATTTGAATAAACCCTTCACCATTGGTTTTCCTAATTTCTTAAAAATTAGGTGGCAACTCTTTTAAAAAAAAAAGTTCGAAAGAGCACAGACTAACTCTTAGTAGCTTTCTGAGCGCTAGGCCCGCCCGCGAAATGCGAACCGTAACAGCTGGCGACTCCATTGGGGATTTAAAGGTTCTAACCATAGGGATTCCAGTATAATATGAGTTGATTTGTTTTAACTGTTTATGCGTTTATTTTTTTGCAATTATAATTGTCATTGCATGCATATCATAACTCTGCCACTCATGGCATTTATTTTACATTTTGTTCCTAAAGTGACTTCGCGGAGCACGCGATCGTTCCTTCACTATAAAACAAAATACTTTTCCTTGGAACCGTTGTGAGGCGGGGTTGGTTCGCGGTCGTCCAACGATACTAATCAGTTCGACGGCTCGTTGTCCGCTCGGGTTCTCGGTCATTTGTAAAAGCCCACTCTAGTGATAACTAGGATAGAAAGAAGCCAAAACCCTACTGAACTAGAGCATTCATACCTAGACGAGCCTTGGGTATCTCAGACTGACCTGAGGCTCACTAAGAAGACTACCCCGTGTTCAGACAGTCTACGACCCCAAGACGCTGCATCTCATTTACGTGCTATGTGGAAACAATGCTTGCGCCTATATGTTGAACCATTGGCCCTACGGGAAGGGGAGAATCTTAACCGTATTTTATTTTGTAGATGGAAGGAAGAATCCAGATTGATATTATCATCACGGCTCCAGATCTGATTAGAGCTTGCTGGGAGTGGTTAGGTGATGGGCACCGTAGGACTATCAGTTGCACCCTAGGTCATCTATCCTTGATTATGACCATGAAGAGTCGCCCAGAATTAATGAAAGTGTTGGCCGGATATTAGGATGACAAGGAAATGTTAGAGATGTTATATCCCGCCTTTTTGCATAATCGGAAAATTCGAAATAATTGTGACTTATGAGAAAGGAGGCCATGTTTGAATTTTTCTTAGTAAGTGTGTGGCGGATATGGAAGCTTGAATGTGGAAACACCGGAGAAGGCCTAAGGGCAAAGTTGGAATTTTGGGAATTTGTTTCGGGAATTACAAAATAAGAATTATGATGAATTGGGCTTGAAAAAAAATAAGGAAATGAGGCCCAAAATAGATAGGCCCAACCGGCCAAGAAAAAAAAAAGAACCCAAATCCATGGAATTAATTATATAAGGGAGGATAGGTTCAAGAATCTTCAAGAAAAACAAAGTGGAAACAAGAAGAAAAAAA
>NC_081350.1:11285316-11304882 GCF_029784015.1 Lycium ferocissimum
ACCTTATATCTTGCGTGAGGCCATTCCTCGACAGATTCGAGGGTGAGCTCTTATCCATGCCAAGCCGCCTGAAGATCTTTCTTATTTTAGATGTCTATTTCATTTCAGACATTTATGTTTATTTTAGACAGTTATTCATTCGTTAGGCAGTTATGTTTTAGAGTCCTCATACGATGACTTTTGGATTCTGGGGTTGTAATAGTTAAGACTTCCGCAGATTTTATTTACTTATGGCATGACTAGACATTTGGAGATTTTTATATCTGTTATATCCTTGAATGTTCGACAGATTCGAGGGTGAGCTCTTATCCATGCCAGGCTGCCTGAAGTTCTTTCTTATTTTAGATGTCTATTTCATTTCAGGCATTTATGTTTATTTTAGACAGCTATTCATTCTTTAGGCAGTTATGTTTTAGAGTCCTTGTACGATGACTTTTGAATTTTTGGGTTGTCATAGTTAAGACTTCCACAGATTTTATTTATTTATGGCATGACTATACATTTGGATATTTTTATATCTGTTATATCCTTGAATGTTTTAAAATTGGCCAAGTAATGTGGTAATCGTTTGGATGGTTGGTTAAATAGATGGTTCGCCCACTAGGGGATTTGTGTGGGTGCCATTCACGGCTGTTTGGGTCATGACAAAGTTAGTATCAGAGCCTTAGGTTCGTCGATCTCGCTGTACAAGGACATGTCTAGTAGTGTCTTGCGGATCGGTACGGAGACATCTGTACTCATCTTCGGGAGGCTGTGGGATACTAGGAAAATTCAATTTCTTTCTTTCTTTCGTGCTACTTGATTCCAATTGGTATCTGAATGATTCAAATTGGTATCTGACTTTTCTTTCTACTCTTTCACAGATGGTGAGGACTCGTGCGGCAGCGGCAGCTAATGAGATACCCACGCAGGCCGCAGGGGTTGCAGCGCGCAGTGGAGGTCAGGCCGCTGGGGCCTCAGTTCGTGAAGAAGGCCAAGCCAGAGGCCCCAGTTGCGGTAGAGGCAGGGGAGCATCCCCAGCCAGGGGTGGGCTCCTGCGGCTGGTCAGTAATGCGCTGAGTCCCCTGAGCCTCAGGTATTTTCAGATGAGGCAGCAGAGTTTGAACCAGCACCAGCTCTGCCGGATATTATAGCTCCTCCGATGTTATCAGATGTGATGGTCTGAGTGTTGAACCTGCTGAATGGTTTGATAGAGGCAGGTGTTACCGAACATTACAGGTGCTCAAGGTGTTAGAATTTGTGATCCAGCTCCAGGCGGGGTTCGTGCTCTGAGGTTACAGCATGCTGCAGCTATGGCTCCTCGTTTGGATGAGGCTTTAGGACTGGGTGTATTTCTTGGGCCAGTGGAGGTTCGGTGTTGACCGAGGACTAACATGATTTGTTTTAGAGGTTCAATAAGATGAAACCTTCAGAATTCTATAGCGCGAAGGTTGAGGATGCGTACGAGTTCATCATGGACTATCTTGAGAGGCTCCACAAGATTGCGGCAGTAGAGAAGTATGGTGTGGAGTTTGTGACCTTTCAGCTCTTGGGTGATGCCAAGTTATGGTGGAGGGCGTTTGTAGAGTGCACGCCAGCGGGATCACCTTCGTTGACTTAGACTCAGTTCTATCAGGTGTTTCTTGAAAAGCATGTTCCTCATACTTTAAGGGACCGCAGGCGTGATGAGTTCAGTAATATTGAGCAGGGAAATCTATTGCCTATAAGGCTCGGTTTCATTAGTTGTCTCGCTATGCCCTTAAGCTTGTGCCTACTAAGGAGGAGAGGGTTAGGAGATTTGTCAAGGAGCTGAACACTGCCCTTCAGTTGTTAGCTCTTCAGCTTGCAGCGACAGGTGCTTCCTTTTACGGAAGTGATGGATCATGTTAGGACTGTCGAGGGGGTTCGGTAGGAGGGTCACCATTAGCACGTGGATAAGAAGGCCCGAAAGAGTGGTGGTTACAGTGGCTCTTTCACTAAAGGCCAGAGTTCCAGTTTTATTTGGGAGGCTATGTTTAGTCAGCCATGCAGGTTTTAGCTGGAGGCCCATCAGGGGCCAGTCAGTACTATTTCGATCAGTTAGGGGGTTCGCAGGCCAGAGATCCGGATCATGGTGGTTATTCGGCTTCGTCTGTTTCTGTTCAGCATCCGACGCTAGACCGCGGATGTTTTAAGTGTGGTGATAGAGGGCATTTCAGGAGAAATTGTCCCATACTCAGGCAAGGTGGCCAGGGTACTCAGTTTCAGGCTCCTAGAGCCCAGTGTCAAGTAGAAAGGAAGGATCTTATGGTGGAAACTGTGCTCAGTCTGAGCGTGGCGGTCACACAGCTGGTAGAGGTGATCCCCAGCCTAACAGAGGCGAGTTTCAGTCTGGTAGAGGTAGTTATCAGCCCGGCAAAGGCGGAGCTCATACAGGGCAGGCTAATCGCAATAGTTCGCAGGCTACGGGTAGACGGGCTCATTGCTATGCCTTTCCTGGCAGGACATAGGCTGAGGGCTCAAATGCGGTTATTACAGGTAACATTTCAGTCTGTCACCGGATGGCTTCTGTATTGTTTGACCCGAGTTCTACATTTTCTTACGTGTCTACATATTTCTCTATGGTTCTTGATATGGCCTGTGATTTACTGGATGCCTTTATACATGTATCTACTCCAGTTGGAGATTCTGTGCTTGCAAATGGAGTTTTTCGATCTTGTACTATCACACTTATGGGGTATGGCACTTGGGTTGGATTAGTAATCGTAGACATGGTAGATTTTGATGTCATCTTGGGTATGAGATGGCTAGCTCCTCATCATACAATTCTAGACTGTCATGCCAAGACAGTCACTTAGCTATGCCCGGGGTGCCTAGACTTGAGTGGAAAGGTAACCTTAGTCCCTCCCCAAAGAAAATAATTTCCTTTATTCGTGCAAAGAAGCTAGTGGACAGAGGGTGTTTGGTTTATTTGGCATATATTCGTAATACCAGTTCTTGTGGTACGTGAGTTTGCAGAGGTGTTTCCCGCGGACTTGCCAGGCATGCCACCGGATCGTGACATTGATATTTGCATTGACTTAGAGCCAGGGACCCGCCCTATTTCCATTCCGCCATATCGAATGGCACCAGCAGAGTTGAGGGAATTAAAAGAACAACTTCAGGACCTTCTTAGTAAGGGTTTCATTCGTCCGAGTGTCTCCCCATGGGGTGTTTGTGTTCTGTTTATGAAAAATAAAGATTGGACTATGCGGATGTGCATTGATTACCGCCAGTTAAATAAATTCATCATCCAAAATAAATACCCCATCCCTCGTATTGATGATTTTTTTGACTAGCTACAGGGGGCTTCTGTGTTTTCAAAAATTGACTTGAGGTCGGGGTATTATCAGTTGAAAATTCGAGCAGAGGATATTCCTAAGACTACTTTTCGGACCAGGTATGGGCTTTTAAACCTCGAAAAATTTTCCGTTGATGTAAAGTGAATAGGCTAATGAAGAACACTAAGTATGTGGTGTCTCGATAAGTAAGAAGTAGCGTTTGATGACCTTAGTAAGATTTCAAAGACCATTTGATGTTAGACGAGAAAGATTGCCAAGAGAAGGCAAAGCTTACGATAAGTATCGGAAGGAATCTATGAGTAACGAGTTAATGGTGACCTAAAGAGATTATGAGAAAGAGTTATAACAACCCGTAGATTGGTATTGAGGTGTTAAGCAAGTGCCAAGAAGGTTCCATAAGGATTGGAGATCAAACGAGTCGACGAAAACAAGATCGGAACTACTGGGCATTATACGGCCAGACATATGCGGCCGTATAAAAGATACGGACCGTATGTCCGGCCGTAGGTTTAGCCCGAATGGCATGCCTCTCTGGACCAGATATACGGTCCAGACATACGGCCCGTGAAAATTATACGGACCGTATGTTGGTCCGTATATTCTGATCGGGTCAGAATGTTGTATTTAATGAGGGTTCAAGTTTATTTCATTTCATTTTTCATCTTTCACTCCCTTCTCTCTAAAATATCTCTCTACACTTCTCCCACAAGTTTTCAAGTGATTTAGTGCTCAACTTCATCAAACCAAGTGAATCAAGTATAAGAGACCCATTAAAGTTCATCCAAAGCAAGAATCCAAGTAAGGGAAAATCCAGGGTTTTGTTCAAGTGGGATATTTGCACCCGAAGTTCAACCCAACACCATCTAAGGTAAGTTTTATGATGTTCCCATGTCATTTAAAGTATTTGGAAGATGAAACACTTGGATTACATAGGAATATAAGAAATGGGTCATGAATGGATGAATAGTATCACTTTTGAGTAAATGTGTGGAATGAGATATGATTCTTGATGCGTTATGAATATGATCATGTTATAAATGATATTGAGAGTATGGAAATCGACATTGTATGTGAATTAACGTATTGTCGAGTTACGGTGAATGTAGAAAATTGGAGTGAATTGTGAAGTAAGGGTAATGTAGATGACTAAAGGCTATTGTGATGATATTGTGAATATTATTGTTGATGTCTGGGAGTTGATATGTAATACGAGGGGAGTAGTATAAATAAAGGAGATGCTATCCGATTTTCTCTAGAATTAGTCATGAATGCCAAACGCTATCCATCATCTAATATGAGTATGCACTTCAATGAAGGTAGAACGTGAGCTTTGAAGAAGCACGTACAAGTGATAGAATAGTGGCACAGAAAGGTATGTAAGGCTAACCCTTCTTTCATAAGGCATGGTTCTTGGCCAAATGATTCATCTTCTTATGAGTTATGATACTCTCTAATGATCCTAGCTCGAGAAGCTATTAATCTAATGATGCCCAATGGTATGATTGCATTAAGTCCCTTATACGGCAAGTAATACTCTACGGATAGAAGGTAATGAATGACGATAGTAAAAAGGATAAAGATAGATATGAGCTTATACGTATGTGTGCCCATGAGAGGCTATTGTAAACACTGAGCTTATATGGCCGGGCAGAATATAATGAATATGTATGTGTGCCCATGAGAGGCTATTTTGAACACCGAGCTTATATGGCTGGGTAGAATATAGTAAGTATGTATACATGTATATCTATATAATGATGCGCGCGCACCACTGCAGTTGGGTACGAACAACACTGAGCCTTGGTAGGGCCAGGTACGTGAAACACCGAACCTTCGTGGTCGGGTACGCTATATAAATGCTATGTATATGACATCTATACGAGTACGATTATGCTATGTATATGACATCTATATGAGTATGATTATGTTATGTATAAGACATCAATTAGAGCATGAATATGAAAGAAGATACGAACATGAGCACGAAAATAGATAGAAAAGGTAAGTGAGCAAGAATACGAATGTATGTACGCAGGTACGGAATAGAAATGAAACGTCCCTATGGAAAGCGGGTAAGTGCTATAATGATGATGCCATTATCTCCCATCTTATGTATTTCAAATGTTATCCATTTTTGCTTCCGCATTGATATCGATCATGCTTTACATACTCAGTACATTCTTTGTACTGACGTCCTTTTGTTTGTGGACGCTGCGTCATGCCCGCAGGTGGCCAGGGAGACCGACTTGATCCATAGCTGTATTATCTCAGGGACTACATAGCAGAGCTCCACTTCATTCGGAGGCTGCCTTTTGGTATAGATTCTTTTGTGTATATATTTATGGGCACGGCGGGGTCTATCCCGCCACTTACATTATGATATGATGTACCCTTCTTAGAGGCTCGTAGACATTGTGTATATGGCTAGATGTGTTTGGCCTCGTCGGCCTATATTTTGGAATGTTGTTTGATCGCCTTGTCGGCGCATGTACATGTATGTGGGCATAGATGCTATTGATGATATAGATATGTTGTTGCCGGTAAGATTAGAATGATGATGCATGAAAAAGTATGATATAATTATGTGGCTCACCTAGAATGTGATATGTAAGTACGTTAAGGGGTGCCCGGATGGGCTAGTACCGGGTGCTCGTCGCGGCCCTCGGATCGGGTCGTGACATGGGCATTATGAGTTTCTGGTTATATTTTTTGGGCTTACTAACACCCCAGCTGCTTTTATGGATTAGAGGAATGGCATTTTTAAGTCACACTTGGACTCTTTTGTGATAGTGTTTATTGATGACATCCTGGTTCATTCGAAGAATAAGGAAGATCATGAAAAACACTTGAGAGTCATCCTTGGGTTGCTGAGAGACAAGGATTTGTATGTCAAGTTATCTAAGTATGAGTTTTGGCTTGCATTTGTGTCCTTCTTGGGGCATGTGGTTTCGAAAGAGGGAATTACGGTGGATCCGAAGAAAATTGAGGCAGTGAGGGATTAGGCCAGGCCCCTTGATGAAGATTCGTAGTTTCATGGGGTTGGCTAGTTACTACCGCCGGTTCGTGAAGGGGTTTGCTTCTATTACTTCACATTTGACCCGTCTGACTCAGAAAAAAGGTACCTTTTTAGTGGTCCGACGAGTGTGAGAAAAGCTTCCAAAACCTCAAAATTTATTAACTACAACTCCGATTCTATCTTTGCCCGTGGAGGGCAAGGACTTTGTGGTTTACTGTGACGCTTCTCGTTCTGGGTTGGGTATTATTTTGATGCAGGAAAAGAAGGTGATTGCTTATGCTTCCAGACAGCTGAAGGTTCATGAGAAGAACTATCCTACTCATGATTTGGAGTTGGCAGCGGTGGTGTTCGCGTTGAAGATTTGGAGGCACTACCTTTATGGTGCCTGTTGTGAGTATTCTTGGTCATCGCAGTTTTCAGCATGTGTTTCCTCAGAGGGATCTTAATTCCAGGAAGCAGAGATGGATGGAGTTGCATAATAATTACGATATTACTATCATGTATCATCCTGGCAAGGCAAATCTGGTGGCAGATGCCTTGAGCAGGAAATCAGTTAGTATGGGGAGTTTGGCTAGTTTGATTGCGTCAGAGCGTCCGTTGGCCAGGGAGGTCCAAGCTCTGGCTAACAGTTTCATGAGGCTTGATGTGTCCGGATCGGGCAGGGTATTGGCTTGTATTGAGGCAAGATCATCGTTTCTGGAGCAGATTAAGGTCAGACAGTTTGAGGATGCGGGTCTATATAAGATTCGCGATAAAGTCTTGCGTGGTGAGGCCAAGGAGGCCGTGATTGATGATGAGGAGGTCTTGAGAATCAAGGGGCGTGTTTGTGTTCCCCGTGTTGATGATTTGATTAAGACCATTTTGATCATAGTTCTAGATATTTCGTTCATCCTAGTGCTACCAAGATGTACCGTGACTTGAGGCAGCATTATTGGTGGGCGAGGATGAAGCAAGATATTGTTGAGTTCGTTGCACAGTGTTTAAATTACCAACAAGTGAAGTACGAGCACCAGAGACCCGGGGGTACACTTCAGAGGATGCTCATTCCAGAGTGGAAGTGGGAGAGGATAGCGATGGACTTTGTGGTTGGTCTTCCGAAGACCTTAGGTAAGTTTTATTCAATTTGGGTCATTGTTGATAGATTGACCAAATCTGCCATTTCATACCGATTCAGATTACCCATGCCACCCAGAAGCTAGCCCAGATTTATATTCGGAAGATTGTTTGTTTGCATGGGCTTCCTATTTCGATCATGTCAGATAGAGGCACGACGTTTACATCTCGATTTTGGAAGAATTTGCATTTGGAATTGGGTACTAGATGGGACCTTAGTATAGCCTTCCACCCTCAGATAGATAGTTAGTCTGAGTGGACTATCCAGGTCCTAGAGGATATGCTCCGAGCTTGTGTGATTGACTTCAGCGACCATTGGGATCAGTTCTTACCATTGGCTGACTTTGCATATAATAATAGTAATCACTCGAGCATTGATATGGCCCCGTCTGAGGCTCTTCATGGGAGGAGATGTAAGTCTCCTACTGGATGGTTCGATGCATTCGAAGTAAGGCCATGGGGTACAAATCTTTCGAGGGAGTCACTAGATAAAGTCAAGGTGATACAGGAAAAGCTCTTGGCAGCTCAAACTGGGTAGAAAGAGTATGCAGATCGAAAGGTTTGAGATCTAGAGTTCATGGTTAGAGAACAAGTCTTGTTGAAGTTCTCACCCATTAAGGGTATGATGAGATTTGGGAAGAATGGTAAGCTTAGTCCCAGATTCATTGGTCCGTTTGAGATTCTCAATCGTGTGGGGGATGTAGCCTATGAGTTGGCTTTGCCCCCAAGTTTTTCAGGCATTCATCAGTGTACCATGTCTCTATGTTGAAGAGGTATCATGGTGATGGTTCGTTGGGATTCTGTCTCGTTAGATGAGAATCTGTCCTATGAGGAAGAGCCTATTACGATACTAGATTGTGATACTAGATAGAGAGGTTCGCAAGTTGAGGTCGAAGGAAATAGCGTCAGTGAAGGTTTAGTGGAAGAACCGTCTCGTTGTGGAAGCTACACGGGAGACAGAATCTTATATGCGAAAGAATTATCCCCAGCTTTTCACTGAGTCAGGTACCTTCCCCTTGTTCTTTCTTTGTCCGTTCAGGGACGAACGGTTGTTTAATTAGTATCTGATGTAACGACTTGCTAGGTCATTATGGGGGGTGACTTAGAAAACTAGACCACCATTAGGAATTTCGAGGCCGCAGGTGAGTCCATAGCGCGTTTTTATGTGTCTGTGCATGTTTTATTTGCGTCTGTAGGGCCTTGGATTGGTGTTGGAATTTTTGGGTGAAAACTGGTGCAAAAATCCGAGCTACTGGTCAAAATGGACAGTTGTAATAGGTGTGGAAACGCGGCAGTGGATCCATCGTAGTGGGTAGGGGGTCGCCGCCGCGGGGATGCAGGACTTTAATAAGGTACGCCATAGCGGGAGCCTTCCCGCTATAGCAAGACCGCTGCAGCGAGGCTTTGACAGCTACAGTGGTCGACGGGAGGCAGAATCCGAGTTTTATATTCTTTATTCCGAACCTATTCCCCACATAACACCAAAACAGTTTACACGAACTGCTATGGCGAAATTCTAAGGCTAGGGCTAAAGTACGCTTGAAAGGTAAGTCTCAACCCTTAACTTTGTTAATTCCATCATCATGATAGATTCCATTATTAGTTAAAGGTCCGTTATGGTGAATGAAAGGGCTAGAACCCTAGAACTTACGAAACCCTTGAATAATTGGGTTGTCAATTTTATTCTAGGAGTATAGGTTACCACTTCCTAGGATGAGAACTTGTCTATTAATGCTGGAACTTGTTAAATGAGGCCTAGGATTTCATAAAGATGATAATTTTGGCATACAAGCTGCTTGTAAAAGGGTTGGAAACGGGTAGAAAACTCATGAACGGCTAGAATATGATTATTAGGGTTGATATTATGATGAAATAACGCTTAGTGATAGTTCACCCATTTGAAAAGGGTAGAATTAGTTGGGTTCTTTTCCCCCACAGTGTTGTATTGTTTAAATAGATTATTTGAATACTCATATAGCTCTATATTTCTAGATTTTGAACGTTCGGAAGCTTTGCGAAAGGGGAAAGCTATCGCGGAGTGATTACATTGTTCCAGTTCTGCTTTGAGGTAGGTTACGGTCTACTTGAGTTAGACTTTAATTAGTTGATTGTATGTGTTACGAAATTGATAGGAGAAGCATGATTTGGGCTTCGGACATAAAGTGTGGTTGATAATTCCTATAGTTTGATATTGATTGATCAATTATGTGATGAACTAATATGAAATGATAAAGAAGGAGTTCCTAAATACTCTTCTTGTTGACTTGGAGAATTCCTCTATTCATGTTATTGATTGTTGAGTCTTGATATAACTTGTGATATAGTGACTTGTATTCCCTGTTATTGATTATTGATTGTTCACATTCCTTATTGATTGTGGAGCGAAAACACATTGTGATGAGAAAGATATTATAAATATGAAGAGGCACATTTGACAGAGAGTGAGGATGTGGCTTACGTTAAAGGCTTGTGATCCGAGGTAAGATTCTGGAGCCAGGGGACATGGACACCGTGGGTCCCCTGCGGGTCATGGTTAATGGGTCAAACACTATAATTTAGCATATGTGTATGGATATATGACAGAGTGGAGATAATTTGTGATTTAGGATTGTGTTTGGTGATTACATGGGTTGAGTTACTCTTATTGATTTCTACTTGTGTGGATTTACCTTATCCCTGTGTTGGTTGGTATTTCGGTATTGGATGATTTCTGTTGATAGTTCTTGAAATTATTTGTTGTTGTGCCTATCTGTCTATTTTATTGATTTTGTGATTGTATGCATGATACTAATCTTAGTCGGCCTATGATATCGATTAGTACATAGTGTTTGTACTGATACTACCTTGCTGCATTCTTTTGAGTGTAGATTGTTGCTCCCTAACGCACACGCAAGTATACACGGTCGTACAAGTAATATAGACTGTTAAGTCCAGATATCGATCCCACAGTGACTTATAATTAACTATTTATCAAATTAAACTAATGCTAATTATCTAAAGAAGAAATAAAATCCAAATTATATTTGTAAACTACTTAAAAATAAAAGAAAACAAATAATGAACTTCAACCAAGAAAGAGCAAATTTTTATCGGAGAAGAGATAGATCTAGGGCTATGACCACTAACAATCCGAGTTGAGTTTTCAAATCGTTCTACCTATGGGTTACTAGTTGACGGGTTAATTGTAACTTTATGATATTCTCTCGAACTACTCACAAGCCTTTGTAGATGCTACTATAACGCCTATATCTCTATGGTCGTCAGAGGTAACAAGAACGCATTTATTTCTCCGTATTCAACTAAGTAGGGCTAAAGGGTATATCTCTATCCTCAGTAGCGAAACGATTAAATCGAACAAATTCTATTTATTCTTATTACGTACGTGAATTCCCTTTCTCAAGTCAATTCCCGCACCACAGATAGTGTTCAATTAGTGATCAAGTAATCAAACAATTAAGACCAAGAATAAATAAATAACCCAAAGATAGAAAATCAATAAATAGAAACGATAATCAAACGTCAACTTTCATGTTTATGTCAAAGCCCTAGAACTAAAGAATTTAGCTCCACATAGACATGGAGGAAAAACAACAAATCATCCGAATAAAAATATCAAAATAAGTATTACAGAGAAGAGAAGATAAAACCCTGTAACTATGGCCTCCACGGCGGCTCCAAGCTCTCTCTAGGTCCAAAGTTATGAACTAAGGGTTTCAAGTATCCAAAGTTATCCCAAAGTTATGTAAAAACCCTGTAGAATATGTATTTATAGGGTACCAAAAGGCTTGGGCTTTTAAAAAAAAACAAATCCAACTCGGATCAGGAAAAATTGTGGGCTCGCATCACACCCGCATCGCGGGTGAAACGCGGAAACAACAGGGAATGCATTTTCTTTCATCTTCAACTTGCTGCCACGTGAATGTTGTCTCCTTTCAATCCTTTCTTTTGCTTCTCTTCTTTCGTCTTCAACTTGGGAGACAAAGTTTAGGGAGTGTCTCCCACTTTGTCTCCCCTTCTTTTTTTTCCACTTTTTATTCAATCTCGCTCCAAATCTCTTCATCATTACATCGCTTTATGCCTACCTAGTAAAAATATAATATTAAGCACAAAACAATTATAATTGATACTCAAAAGACAATTAAAAGTATTAAAATGTGAGGCAACAATGGCTAAATATATGCAATTTATGGTCGAACATCATAGATTGTGATCCAAAGACATCTACGAGACCTTATATCTAGCGTGAGGCCAGTCCTCGATAGATTCGAGGGTGAGATCTTATCCATGCTAGGCCGCCTGAAGATCTTTCTTATTTTAGATGTCTATTTCATTTTAGACATTTAAGTTTATTTTAGACAGCTATTCATTCTTTAGGCAGTTATGTTTTAGAGTCCTTGTACGATGACTTTCGGATTTTGGGGTTGTAATATGTAAGACTTCTGGAGATTTTATTTATTTATGGCATGACTAGACATTTGGAGATTTTTATATCTGTTATATCCTTGAATGTTTTAAACTTGGCTAAGTAATGTGGTAATCGTTTGGATGGTTGGTTAAGTAGATGATTCGCCCACTAGGGGATTTATGTAGGTGCCACTCACGGATTTTGGATCGTGATAATTTTGGACAAGAGTGGGATGTCACTACCTGCTGCCAAAGCAGAGTTCTCCTTATTGCTTCCCTTTCCAATCAGCTGCAACAATTGCTTGTACTGCTCCTGTGAGAAATGTGGTGCTAGTCCTGGCCATCCATATGAAGTTGAAAAGCTGGCTCATGAGGTGCTAGCTTCTGAATACTAGCTTTCTCTTTCTGCATAGCCTTCAAAGTTGTCACCACCAACTCTGAATTTTCCTGCCTAATTAACTAGAGGCCCTGATTGACCACTTCTCTTCTTATTCTTCCAATCAGCTGGATAACCAGTGAGCTTGCAGCAGTTTTCCCTTGTATACCCCTTAAAGTGACATAAATCACACACTATAAACTGCTTACCCATCACTTGCTTGTTTTTGGAACCACTGTGATTATAGCCATTGTGATTATAACCACTATTAAAACTGTTGTTCCCAGCATTGCCTCTTTCTGCACTCATCATAGCAGCATTGTTGAAACTATTAGTCAACTTACTGCTTCTAGCATTTCCTCTTGTACTCATCATAGCTACTCCTTCTGTGATCCCAGGGACATGAGCATGAACTGAGTTACTCATAATCCTCGGGCTTTCTTCAGAAATGACCATAGCATAGGCTTGATTAACATTAGGAGCAGGAGTTAGGTTTAGAATTTGAATCCTCAACTGAGAGTAGGACTCATTGAGTCCCATAAGGAATTGAAACATTCTTTGATCTTGCATGCTCTACAAATGGCCTAGATTGTTCACAGTTACATCTATTACCAGGGACTAACACATCATACTCATCCCACAAATCCTTCATTCGAGAAACATAAACCGAGATAGTAGATGTTCCTTGTGTTAATATAGCAATCTCCTTATGCAGATAATAAACCCTAAATCTATTCACCTTATCAAATCTCTCTCGCAAATCATTCGATACACGATAAGCATCAGACGCATAGACAACACAACTCCACAAATCCTTTGTAACTGAATTCATGATCCATGACACAACTATAGCGTTACACGATCCCACTGGTGATGAAGAGTGGAATCATATTTCTCATTTTAACATGTGTCATTTATGAACCCTAGTTTGTTCTTAGTTAACAGACAAAGCTTCATAAATCGACTCCACATACTGTAATTTTCAGATCCATTTAACTGAATCGAGATAAGACCTGTACCTGGAGCATCGGATGGATATAGATACGGAGCATGAGAGTAATGTAGATCAACATTACCATATGTGATCATAGTGGAGCTATTGGAACCATTTCCTTTAATTATGATGTTTTCTGAGTTGTTATCGTTAACCGCCATAGATGCTAAGCTTTAAAAACTCAAAAATTGCACTTTTGAGTCTATTCGAATCGCTCAAACTACCAAAAATATTGAAAGAAACTTCGAATATGTAAACAAATTCAAAACTGGAAAAGAACACCGAAAAAAGGATAAACGAATTTGAAACTGTAAACACACAACAAGAAGAAATCACTAGATCTTCAAGTTGGCTTTGATACCATGTTGAAATGAAGCATATCAATGAAACAGTTATGATAATTTGGGGAAGAAGAAGAAGAGAGATAAGAGAGAGAAAATATTAACTGCCTTTTCTCATTAGAATGAAAATGAACTTTCTTACAAAATATCTGAAACTAACTTCTACTTATATACTTTGACCCATCTAACTTATTTGACTCTCAGTTACAGTACATACTCTATGTACAGCCTGTCATCTATACCCAACAGCTCATGCACAGCTGTCACCATGCTTTAACGCAAACTAACGTAGGACATGGGAATTTAACGGAGTAGGGATAAAAATGGCTTCTTTTTTTTTTTTTGGAGTACAAGGGAAAATATGACCCTAAAGTAGGATGGTAAGGGAAAATATGTTGAAAAATTATAACTAATAGCAAACATAACTTATTTGTGAGAGTACAAGGGCAATCTGACCCTTTTTCCATAACATTTATAGCGAGTCAATTGTCCTCGGTATCTTATGTGTTCCAATCTTTTTGTGTTTGTAGCACACCATCGGAAGTGACCGAGAAGTTCTTGAAGGGAAACATGGACTAGACAACCTTTTTTCTTTTAGGTGTCCTAAACTTATTCACTGCATTTCCTATGTAAGTGACTTGATAGTTCTTTTGTCTAGACTTTGTATTTCTGATAATAGCTCTGCTACATTGTTTGTGGACATGTGGAGAAACTACAGATACTAAAGCCTCCTAGAGTATCAAATTTGTACTTTATAGTTAATTCTATGCTTATGCAAAATGATGTGCGGCGGCCTTCCTTGATAAGTACAATCTGTTAGAACTGGTTCACACTAAAATTTCTAAGTTAGTTTTTTGTGATTCATCTTTAGTTTGTCGAATCTATATGTAAATGAATTTAATTCATCCGACTCTATGTTTTTGTATTTAAAATGAAAAGTCGTTCTCCACAAGTGTGCAATGATCTAATAGGAGAAAATAAGTTCGCTTTGTTGGGATTTTTCTTCTCTGTTTTCCAGTATTGCAAACTAGCTATTGCAAACTTTCCTGAAAATGAATTCTATCTCCCTTTCTACCCTGTATGATGAACCAAGAGAGAAAAGTAGCAAGACTTTGTAACTGGATTCCCAGTCTTATTTTGGTTATCAGGCTGAATTGAATGATCATCATTGAAATGAAGTCCAGTGTACTCAACTGAATAACCACTGATACATGATGTAGTCATCACTATACTTGTCTGTCACATACTTGTTGCTGCCCATGATAATGAAAAAAAAAATTCTTAGTTGTAATTGAAACTCAAAAAGAAATATTTTTGAAGATAGTTGTAACTTATAAAAGTGATGTCATGCTTGATTCCTTGTATGACTGGATATGGTAGAATAAAACATCGACTCGAAGCACCAAAGCTGGGAAAGGTCATTTTATCTATTATTATATGTCTTTTATAGTCTCTCTTTATTTTTTCTATCCTCTGAATGTTTATTGTTGTGCCTTTTGAAATTGTAGGTTAAGAAAATGAACAAAGTGGAACTTAAAGAGTATTGGTTGATCTACAACTTAAGACATTCTAGGACTGTTTTAAATTTTGGATTTTATGCAGACTTAGATGCATGTAAGCTAACTTATGAATAGTCAACCAATATTGTATATTCTTCTTTTATATATGGATAACACTAGTTGGACATTTTGGATTATAATTTTTTTGATGAACGATTTTCTTTCGTTGTTTGTATAAAATTTAGTGCATAATGGTTTATTTTGTTGCAATAGCACATAATAACCGTTACAATAGCTTCTAATGACCGCTACAATAGCTCATAATAAAAGTGAAAATCAACCATTGCAATAGCTAGTAATAACCGTGGCAAAGCTAGTAACAACCGTTGCAATAAGTAATCCAAAACATATCACCAAAGAGTTGCAGTAAATATATTGCAACGGTTTTGCACCATTGCATTAGATCTAAGGCAACAGGTCAATGTTGTTGCAATAACCACTAATAAATGTTGTACTAATAGACATGCAGATAACTGTAACAATAGATAAGTCTATGACAATGGTTTGGAAACCGTTGCAATAGACATATTGCAACACTCTGACATGCAGCGGATCCCTATTCGTTGCAATAGGTCAATTGCAATGGTTATCCTGTCAATGGAAATAGTTTTGGTAAGTTCTTGAACGAATCCCACGTTAGCCTCAAGACGTTGGACTCTAACTAAAAAAGATAAATGCTTGAGCTTGAGAATCTAACCATACATGTCCTCCCGTTATATCTTTTAAATCGCCTACAACAATCCATCCTTCCCCTTCAAAACGAAATTTTAGTAAATAACCAAATACGATTGTCACGACCCAAATCAACTAAGTCGCGCGGGCACCTACCTTTCTCACCTCTGTAGGCGAACCCTCAATCCAACATTAGTAAAAACACAAAGAATTAATTAAATAAGTGGAAGAAATAAAATCATGTAGGTCTGATGATAATAATATAGAAAGTATGCGGAAGTAAGGAAAATACACCGCTGAGTTTGATCTAATCCATACAAGAGCATCTAACTAGAATATACAAGTCTGGAATATTAATAATACATCAAGTCTGAATATGTCTCGGAACAGAAAATAAGACATAAATAAAGAAGAATCTTCAAGGTGGCGGACATCTCGTGCTTACCTTGTAGACTCTAAGCAACTCTCGGAGCGACTATCAGCCACGAGAAACGGAAGTAGATCCCACCTGGAATTCTGCATTCATAAAAGAATGCAGCAAATGTAGGTCAGTACAAAACCACAGTACTGGTAGGTATCATAGGCCGACTAAATTTAGCTAATATAATCCAGACAATAAAGTAAGATAAACAGGTAAATCAACAAGTATAAGTCAACACAAATCAGGAATCAAGTACACGTCGTCACCTAGGTTATAGCATCTAATCCCAAATGTGCCAGGTCTCAAAATAATCAATCTGAATCCAAATAACACAAGTATATCACCAGATCATCATGCAATGCAATACAATAATGTATGAAATGTGGACGCAATGCAATGTTGTGTACACATGCACTCCGGACAGAAGTATCGACATCTCGGTAGCGTAACCCATGGGGGACCCGCGGAGTCCATGTACCTCACGGTCCGGCGACAACCTGGATACGGCTACCTTACGATCCCAGCACAAACCTCAGGAATCACTACCACACAACCACGATTCCGGAACAACCATCGGATATCGATCCTCACGTCACTCTCATCAAACTGAGCCCAGCTCATCACAGTGTTTCCTCGAGTATCATCAATGTATCAACAGTATATCATGAAGGATGAGAATGCGTGCAATGTATGAGTTCAACATCAATGATCAGATCAATATGACAAGTACCAAGCATGGGTACGCTAACAATATCATGAAAATGCTACACAAGCTATATAGAATACTATCCTCGTATCAAGCATCAACAAGTGAGGTACTATAATATCATGAAAAAGATATATCAATAGTCTCCAATATCTACTATCACCACGCGATATCAAGCCAATAACAATAGAACAATCCAGTCACAACACAACGGGGTGGCTATCCCCAATCACACAACAGGGCCCAACCTAAGACAATATCCAACCTAACTTCATACCTGAACGTTTACATGTTTTCTCTGACAATATTATCTAAATATATGCCTCGCTAAATGAAGTCTCACCATAGGGTAAACTGTAACCTAGCTGGAAGGCCGGACAGTAATAACACCAACAATCACTCCTTAGCCTTTCCTTTTCTTTAAGCCTCGAGGTCAAGAAAGTCTAAGCATATTCGAATCATGGAATTAGAATCAAGAAGAACATCAAAACAAACCCTACTTCTATCAAGACCCAAATCCCCAACCTATGGAATAGGGTTTATGAACTAGAAGGGTGAATTCGGGATCTAAAGGTCCCAACATGAAATTAAACCTCTAGGGGATCAATTCCCATCATTAGCAAGCTAGAATAATCAACAATTCACTATATTTCAGATTCTAGGCAAAACCCCCAAATTTAGGTATAAACCCTAACTTCCAATTCCACAAATTAGCCTCTAATTAGGAAGAAATTATGAAATAAAGGATTCTAATCATCAATTCAATGCTTAAAGAAGCTAACCCAACCAACAATTCATGATTTAGAAGCCTAGAAGGAAAATTCATTAACCCACTTTTAATCTTCCATTACTTAATGAACTAACAAGGTAAAGGGATTCTAAGATGATTAGGGGCAATGGAATAGCAAAGAGATTAGAAGGACTTACCACCAAGAATCTTCTCCAAGAATACTCTAGAATTTCTCCCCAAAGCTCAAATTTCGAAATAGGAATAAATGAGGGACTTAGGGCATTTAACACTTCATTTAATGAACTAACTGCCCGTCACCCGCTTCCGCGACGATATTACCGCTCCAGCGGCGCCGCCCCAGCGGTCCCATGACCGCTACAACGGTCATGCCCAAATGGCAAGGACCGCCTCAGCGGCAGGGTAACCGCTATAGCGGTACCGCTGCTGCGGTGCTGGTGCCACCAAAGCAGGCACCAGACACCAGAAAATTTTCCAAGTTTCACAACTCAATCCGAATTTCCGACTAACTCCCGAGGCCATCTGCTCACAAACCACACACACAGAACCACATAAAAACACACTACGGATGCACTCGTGGCCTCGGAATTCCCAACGGAGGTCTCATTGACTAAGTCCCCAAACCTCAATTCTAACTTCCCAACCCAAGTCCCAAAATGCACCCGAGTGCATTGGGAACCGAACCAGATATGCACACAAGTTCCAAATGACCATCCGGACCTCTCGGAATCGACGAATTTTCAAAAAAAGGTCTGTTTACCCAAAAGCCGACTTTGAGTCAACTCTTTTTTGCTTTAAGCTAATTTTTCCCAAAAGTTACCAAAATCAATCCCAGACATCTCGAGAAGCTTGTCAACGGTCCTCTCAGTTCAAAAGTGAGCTAACCAAGCTAGGGAAAGGGTCAAAAGTGCCGAAAGGACTATAACAACCGATCGGGTCATTATATCAGATGCCAATTGAACCATCGCTCGTCCTCGAGCGAAGAAGGGGAAAAACGGAGAAGTACTTAAATCAGCGAACAATTGGGGATATCGGCTTCGCATATCGAACTGAGTCTCTCAAGTACCCTCCTCAATAGGAATGCTGCCATTGAACCTTCACAGAAGCAATCTCCTTGGACCTCAACTTTCGAACCTCCCTATCCAAAATCGCAATTTGCTCCTCCTCATAGGCCAAATTCTCATCAAGCAATATCGAGTCTCAACGAACAATATAAGCACCATCGGCATGGTACTTCTTCAGCATAGATACATAAAAAAATTGGATAAACTCCCGCCAAGCCTGGCGGCAAGGCCAACTCATAAGCAACATCGCCTACATGGTCAAGAATCTTAAAAGGCCTAATATACCTCGGACTCAACTTGCCTCTCTTCCCAAACCTCATAACACCCTTCATGGGTGAAATCTTCAATAGAACATTGTCGCCAATAGCGAACTCTAAATCTCGGACCTTTCGATCCGCATACATCTTCTGTCGACTCTGAGCTGCCAAAAGCTTGGCCTAAATCATCCTCACTCTCTCAACAGATCCGTACCCCAAGGTCGAACCTCAAAAGCATCAAACTATCCAATCGGAGATCTACATCTCCCACCATACAAAGCCTCAAAAGGCACCATGTCTATTACACCCCCAAGTTTCGGTACATTGAGATTTATTAGGAGTTAGCTAGTTGACTATAGACACCGGAGTTATTGTCGAAAGGATGCAAGATCATTGGTGCTGGTTTTGCAATACGAAGGTCCGAGTTCATGTAATAGGTTATGGAAGGATGGGAAAACAAGTGAACTAAGGAGATTAAGCTTCCGAGGCTTTGAAGGAAAGTTAAGGGCAAGGCCATTTTCCGGTTTTGATTTAATGCGCAAGTCGCTTATAAATATTATTAGCATGGAATATTAAGGGCAAACTTGGAATTCGAA
>NC_081350.1:11304982-11371974 GCF_029784015.1 Lycium ferocissimum
TTGACGTCATTGTAGAATGGATTGGCTAGTATCTGTTATGCTAACGTTGATTGTAGAACAAAGGCGATCGATTCTAGTTCCTGTGGGATCGATGCTTTTTAGCTATAAGTTTTACTTGTTTTTAAGCGAGTCTATGTGATTTTACGTGTTTTCTAGTGTTTTTCGGGTAAAAGGAACATATTTGACTTGATCACGGTTGAAGTGCAAGAACATGGTCGTAAATTGATGTTTACGGACCGTATTCTACAATACGGGCCGTATTCCATGGTCGTGTTAAAGGATTTCGAAACGAAAGTCAAGTTGGGAAGATGGTGATTTACGAGTGAGTTTACGGACCGTATTTCGGTTTACGGTCCGTATTCCATCACGTATTTAACCGGTCGTTCAAACATTGGCGAAAGTCGACTTTTGGAAGATGTGAAAGACGACCAGGAGGTTTACGGACCGTAAACCACTTTACGGTCCGTATTTCAGAAGAATGAAGTGCAACAACTGAGAAGGCTGATTTGGGCGTAAACCATTTTTGACGGTCCGTAAAGTGATTTACGGACCGTATTTCGTGATGACGGGACTAAAGTGCAAATCTGTAACTTATGTATTTTCAAAACTTATAAATAGTCATTGTAGGGTTTTATTAGGAGTTCTCTCTCTCATATTTTTTTAGTTTTTGACTTAGAACATAAAATACTCTCAAGTTTTTGAAGGTTCTAACATCAATCCAATTATTCTCAATTCCTCTTTTATTCAAAGTAAGCAATTATGAATTCTTCAATTTCTTGTTTCTTGTTCTTTGTCATGAGTAGCTAATTTCCCTTACTAGGGTTGTGAACCCAATTGATGGGTGTTTTGTGATTGGGTTGTGATTGATATACAAATAATGGATTATTAGGGTTTGTTTATTCTTCATTCTTCATTCATAATTAATGGTTGCAAACATTGATTAAAGCCACAAACCTTGATTTATTTGGGAAAATAATTAGGGTTGGTAAGAATAAACAACAAGAACTCAAAGCATTAAACTTTGTTTAATAAATTCACTTAGGAATAAGAAGAATTTACTTGGCATGATTAATCATTCTTCATAACCACTTTCTTATATTTGGGAAAATCATAGAAAGACATAATCTTTATTTATTGGGAAATAGTAGAGATTCACATAGAGATTAAGTGCATTCATATAATGATCCATTAGAAGTATATCAAGATCAATACCCATGATCATACACCCTATCTAACGGGGACACAACCTTAGTTTCTTTTACCATAAACTTCCACCAAATCAATAGATTAGCAATTAGTTATAAAAAAAAAAACCAATTTTTGCCAAAACTCATCGGATTAAGATATTAGACCTAAAATTTAGCATCTACGATTTTAGTAAACTTTTCACACCATATTCCCTGTGGGATTCGACCCCAACCTTGTTGGGTTACTATATTTGACAACGTCCGCGTTATACCATTAATAGGTGTAATTTGAGCGTATCAAATTTTGGCGCCGTTGCTGGGGAATACGGTTTTGAAATTACTAAATAGTTTTTGCTTTATTAAAGTCTTTTGCTTATTCCATCACACCTTGTTTGCTACTTTGTGTAAACCGGTGATCATGAATCAAAATCGGCAAAATCATCGTCTTTGGTAACCGGGGAATCGTTTGAACAATCAAACGGAATGAATCGATGAGGAGAATATTTTTTGCCGAGCTTGCTCAAGAGGAAGACTATGCATCTGCTATTGTTCAACCTCGAGTTGGAGCTACGTCGGTGAAAATTGACTCAACTTTATACGAAATTTGTTGAAACTTGAGGGATACTTTCGAATTCTACCGAAAATGACCCTCAACGTCATTTGCGAAATTTTGTGGACGTGTGTGCTAATCACATCCGAACAATGTTCCACAGGACGCTATTCGGTTGAGGTTATTCAAATATTCTTTAGCTGGAGAAGCGAGAACATGGTTCGAGAAGCTGCCCCGGAATTCTATTACTTCATGGGCAGAAATGGTAACTGCTTTTCTGACAAAGTGGTACCCCCCTAGCAAGAAGGCTGAGATTCGAGACAAGATATATGAATTCAAGCGACGGCGGGGGAACAACTATATGAAGCTTGGGAGAGGTTCAAAGAATATTTGCAGAAAAGCCCAAATCATGGTTTTCCGGAGAATATATTAATGGAAAAGTTCTACCGAGGGTTAGATCCGGTGACACAGTCAGTAGCTAACAACGCAGCTGATGGGTGTTTTATGAACAAGACCTTTCGACGAGTGACCGCCATACTTAACAAGCTGACAACTCATAATCAGGCTTGGCACTCGAACAATGCTGATGTGATACCATACGGTAGTGCTATGCTTCAGAATATAGTGAAGGAGAATCAGGACACCCAACAGACATTGGCAGAGCTTGCAACAAATATTTCCTTGCTGACGAAGAAGTTTGATGAATCTCAAATCAAAAAGGTAAATGTTTGTGAGGATGATGCGATTTTCTACCAAAAGGGATGTACCATGCTCAAGATGGTCCGTTCCTTGATGGGCCACCTATGCGGAGTTGAAGATGCTAATTATGTTAATAACTCTCAAGGGGGTTATTTGAGACAAGAATACCAGGGTGGCTATCGAATCAAAATCAGAACCAATGGAGACCTCAGCAAGGTCAGGGTGCCTACAACAACTCTGGGAACTACAACAATAACTATGGTGGTGCGAACCAAGGGGGCTACAACAACAGCAACAATTTTGGGAACAAGAGTTCCAATCCTTATATACCACCGAAAGGGCAGTCATCGAACAGGTAGTTCAAAAGTTGAATCAATGCTTGAGAAGATTACGGCTAATCAATCGAAGTACGAAAGGACTTTATCCGGGGTGACGAAACGGTGGGTTCTCACACGGCGGCTATTCGAAGCTTGAGTCGCGGATGAGGATATTTCTAGAGAGCAAAGACCCTCCTAAAAAGGGAGGACTTCCGAGTGACACTATTCCAAATCCAAAGAATGGCGGAGGCGGTGTAGACAGTGTGTTTGCCATCACTACTAGGAGTGGCAAAACAATCCGAGGGGCTGATGAGAAGGTGATTGATCTTGAGCCAATAGATGATGAGGATGAGGTGCAATCGAAGCACCCATTGTTGTTGATGAAAATGCTACGACAAGAAGGTTGCTTTGATATTCGGAGATTGCGAGACCACTGTGAAAACACGAGCAAGCGACTGTGAAAGGGGCTCTCCCCCCTTGACTCAGCTTTTCAAATCCACACCACCTTTTCCTCAAAGGTTGGTGAAAAAGAAGGAAGATGCTAAGTTCGAGAAATTTCATGATCAGCTGAAGCAGTTATCTCTTAATTTTCCCTTCTTGGATGCTGTCAAGGAGATGCCGGGCTTTGCTAAATTTGTGAAGGATTTGCTGACCAAGAAGAAAACGGTTCAACATGAAACCGTAAGTTTGACTCACACTGTGAGTTCCATCATCTCAACTACTACTGTTCAGAAGAAGGGAGATCCTGGGGCGTTCACCATCCCTTGTTCTATTGGGCACCATGATTTTGCTCGCGCTTTGTGTGATAATGGGGCGAGTATTAATTTGATGCCCCTTGCTATATACAAACAATCAGGGTTGGGGATGCCAAGGCCGACTACTATGAGATTACGGATGGCCGATAGGTCTATCAAGAGACTGTTGGGGTGGTTGATGATGTATTTGTGCGGGTTGGTGATTTTATGTTGCCCGCCGATTTTGTAATTCTTGATCGTGTCTTGTTGATAGGGACATTCCTATTATTCTCGGGGAGACCTTTCCTTGCTACGGGGAGAGCTCGATGGATTCGGAAAAAAATGAAATCAAGTTCCGAGTCAACGATGAAGAAGTGACATTTCGGAGCCCAAAGGGATGAAGTTACCAAGTGCTTACGAAAGCATTTCGGTAATTGATTCGGTTGACATTATTGATGAAGCAGTGGAGTTCAAGATGGAAGAAGAAAGTTTGGGTGAAGCTCTAGCGGGTATTCTCGTTAATTTTGATGCTGAAGATATGGAAGGTTATGTGGAGACAGTAAATTCACTTGTTGGGTTGGGATCATATTCTTACCAACCAAAGAAGGCTGAATCTTGATCGGAAAATAGAATGACGCCTCCAAAGAAAGCCTTCTATCATTGAGCCACCTAAATTGGAGCTTAAACAGCTTCCCTCACATCTGAAGTATGAGTTCTTGGGTCCGGAAAATACATTGCCAGTGATTGTGTCAGCTCTACTGACTGAGGAACAGGTTGTACAGCTTTTGGAGGTGTTGAGGGAGTACAGGCGTGCTCTTGGGTGGACCATAGCTGACATTCGGGGTATTCCATCTGGGATCTGTGAGCACAAAATTCAGTTAGAGGAAGGTAGTAAACCCAGTGTAGAGCATCGAGGCGACCGAACGAGAACATGCAAGAGGTAGTCAAGAAGGAGATCATCAAGTGGTTAGATCTCTGGAGTGGTTTACCCGATCGCTGATAGTAAATGGGTGAGCCCGGTCCAATGTGTTCCTAAAAAGGGCGGCATCACTGTGGTGCCAAATGCAAAGAATGAGTTGATCCCAACGAGAACTGTGACCGGGTGGAGAGTTTGCATGGATTATCGCAAGCTCAACTCAGCCACATGCAAGGACCATTTTCCCATGCCTTTTATTGATCAGATGCTTGATAGGCTAGCGGGGCGTTCCTATTATTGTTTCCTTGATGGTTATTCGGGCTACAATCGGATAAATATTGCTTTGGAAGACCAAGAGAAGACTACTTTTACATGTCCTTATGGGACATTTGCATTTAGCGAGATGCCGTTTGGGTTGTGTAATGCACCGCCACTTTTCGAGGTGCATGATGTCAATTTTCTCTGACATGGTAGAGGACTACTTGGAGGTGTTCATGGATGATTTTTTTGTGGTAGGGGATTCGTTTGAAGATTGTCTTGGCCATCTGGGTCAAGTCTTTGAAAAGGTGTGAAGAGACCAATCTCGTTCTAAATTGGGAGAAGTGCCATTTTATGGTGAAGGAAGGGATCGTCCTTGGTCACAAAATCTTGAAAAGGGAATCGAGGTAGATCAAGCAAAAATTGATGTGATTGCAAAACTTCCACCACCTATCTCAGTCAAAGGTGTCCGCAGTTTCTTGGGACATGCTGGGTTCTACAGGCGCTTCATCAAAGATTTTTCCAAGATTGCTAACCCCATGTGCAAGCTTCTTGAAAAAGAGGCTAAGTTTGCCTTTGATGATAAATGCCGAAAGGCGTTTGATGAGTTGAAAGAGCGTCTTACCACTGCTCCTATTATTGTTGCCCCTGACTGGTCCCAGCCATTTGAACTAATGTGTGATGCTAGTGGTTTTGCAATAGGTGCTGTGCTCGGGCAGAGGCACAATAAAATTATGCATCCGATCTATTATGCAAGCAGAACACTGAATGCTGCCCAGATGAATTACACAGTGACAGAGCAAGAGCTGCTTGCCATTGTGTTTGCTTTTGAGAAGTTTCGGGCCTACTTGTTGGGGTCCAAAGTTGTGGTTTACACTGATCATGCAGCCTTGAGATATCTCATGGCAAAGAAGGAAGCAAAGCCGCGACTGATCAGATGGGTCTTCTTCTTTGCAAAGAGTTTGATTTTGAGGTAAAAGACCGCAAGGGCACTGAAAATCAGGTTGCTGACCATCTTTCTCGACTTGAGGAGGCTGGGCGACCTTCTGATGAGCTTGATATCGATGATGCTTTTCCGGATGAGAGGGTGTTGGCTGTGCACATGGAGGTGGCACCATGGTATCTTTGATATTGCAAATTATTTGGTCACGGGTATAATTCCGGAAGATATCAAAGCCTACCAAAAGAAGAAATTCTTGCGGGATGCTCGGCGATACTATTGGGACGAGCCTTATTTGTTCCGAACATGCGGCGACAACATCATTCGGCGATGTGTTCCGGAAAATGAAGTGATGGCAATTCTAAAGGCATGCCATGACTCTCTGTTGGGGGTCATCATAGTGGAACTCGGACCGCGGCTAAGGTACTTGAGTGCGGCTATTGCGGCCGACTATCTTTCATGATGCTAATCTTTTGGTGCGGTCCCGTGATCGGTGTCGGAGGCAAGGGAATATCGGCGAAGGCAAGAGATGCCTATGAATTTTGTTATGGAGGTGGAAGTGTTTGATGTACGGGGGATCGACTTTATGGGGCCTTTTGTGAGTTACGGTGGAATGAAATACATCTTGGTAGGCTGTGGATTATGTGTCAAAATGGGTTGAAGCGGTGGCTTTACCCAATAATGAAGCCAAGAGTGTTATGGGGTTTCTTAAGAAGAACATATTTACTCGTTTTGGTACTCGAGGGCAATAATCGGCGATGGTGGATCCCACTTTTGCAATAAAGCGTTCACGGGACGATGGAGAAATATGGTGTAAAGCATAGGGTGGCAACGCCTTATCACCCCCGGACAAGTGGACGGTTGAAGTGTCCAATAGGGAGATCAAAAGTATTCTAGCAAAGACGGTGAATGCCAATAGAATCGCGGGCCCGGGCAAGCTCGATGATGCTTTATGGGCATACCGACGGCTTTCAAGACTCCAATTGGGACTTCACCCTTCAAGCTTGTATTCGGGAAAGCTTGTCATCTGTAGGTTGAACTTGAACACAAAGCTATGTGGGCGGCGAAAAAGGCCGAACATGGATTGGGAGGAAGCAACCAAGTTGCGGTTGTTCCAATTAAATGAGATGGATGAATTTCGGTACCAGGCGTATGAGAGTGCAGCCCTTTATAAAGAAAGGATGAAGCAATACCATGACAAGAAGATTCTGAAGCGAGAGTTCTACAAGGGCGACTCTGTATTACTGTTTAACTCTCGGCTAAAGTTGCTACCGGGTAAGCTTAAATCCAGGTGGTCGGGTCCGTTTGAGGTGGTAGGTGCTTCACCCCATGGCGCGGTTGAATTGAAGTCCGGAGATGGTACTCGGACATTTAAGGTGAATGGGCAGAGATTGAAGCACTACCATGGCATGATTTCGGAGGATAGGATCGTTGATCGCTACAGGTTGAAACACCTTGGAACGAACGATGATCTGGTGTACCAAGATAAGGAGTGAATGGTCACCACCGTCGTGCCGCGACGTTAAATCAAGCGCTTCTTGGGAGGCAACCCAAGTGTAATGGTTATTTTTCTTTGTTGTTCTTCGTACATATAGGGTAATGGTTGTTTTGGTGCGGGAATATATGACGGAGGAATTATAAAAATGCGAGTAAGTTCGGTTGTCAAACAACTTTTCCGCAACATTGCAAAAAGACGCCTGCGGTTTACGGACCGTAATTCATAATACGGCTCGTAAACCGGGCGTATTTAACAATCTTTGCAAAACGATGCACTGTAATGAACATGCTAGTTTACGACCGCTTAGGACGGACCGTATTTCACAATACGGTCCGTAAACCTGAACGTAAACTAACATGAGACAATACAGTGTACTGCCACTGTAACATCTCTAAATACGGGACGTAAATCAATTCACGGACCGTATTTAGACCAAAAAAAAAAATATATAAAATAAAAAACATTTCGGCGTTATAACGATGATTTAAATCAAAGGGCGAGAGAACATTCCATCATGTAATTCCTTCTCCATATTCCCTCCACTCCCACGATTCTCTCCATCTCCCCCACGTTTCCTTCACTTCATCTCTCTCATCCTCTTCTTCCCCTCCGCTCACCATAAATCCTTCACACCCCCACCCCACCAAACACCACCCCACAAACCCATATCACCAAAAATTTCGAATCTTCCCCTAGGTTTGGATTTGGTTGAAATAAATTCGTTTATTGTCCATTTGTTGATTGTGCCCTAAATATCTCTGCTTCTTCATCAGTTACAAGGTATGATTGACTCTCCCCATCTCTTCTGATTGTTATTTGGGGTTTCAATCGAGTGGTAGGACTTGAGTAGGCTAGAATTTTGAAATTAAAATGATTGTTTACCTTGGTTAATGATCTTGTGGGGGATGAATATTTTTAATTCTTTCAAATTCTTGTGGGTCATTGTTTATTACACCCAAATGGGTTGGAGGGCATTCCATGCTTCAAAACTTTAAAATTTGAAGTTTTGGTCTGCCCACCAATGGATTGACTCTGCGGGAATTGTGAAAATTGGTAGAAAATGGGTGAAGTCTGAGTAACCTAAGCCCCGAACACAAAGTGAAACCACGATGTGCAATGAAAGTTTGAAATCAAAATGTGTCGTGGTACGTGGTGCGTAACACGATCGTAATTTACGGACCGTATTACAATTTACGGTCCGTATTTAAACATGTCTAAAGGAATGGACGAAATGTTATCGACAACAAGTGCGATTTACGATCACACTTTACGGACCGTAAAGAAGGTGATTTACGGTCCGTCTTGTGTGTTTACGACCACGGACGGACATGTCTTAAGCGAGAGACAATCTTTTTACCTTTGGTTGGTTGTCCCGTGGTAACTAATATGTCGTGTCTTTTGCAGGTATGGGTCAGAAGAGAAAAGCAACGAAAGCGGGGGCCCACACCCCGGGCAGGAAAAAGAGAGCGCGCTCGGATTCTAGGTTGATAGATGAACCTTCCACTTCGGAAGAGGAACAATCAGGATCCGAGTACGCCGAGGTTATACCGCCACCAAAAGTCCGGGGGGCCCCCACCCCGACCACAGTGGCAACCCCATCCCCCCGCCCTCACCTATGACGCCATCAAAGTCTGCATCGGAAGCCTCCCAGTCTGAAGAGGGGGATTCTGATGCGGAAGCATCAGCGAGGGGGCGGGCCCACCCGAAAGACTCGCCGGAGAGTGACTTGGAGGAGCTTAGTGATGGGACGCGCCCATATGGGTCGCAAACGTAAGGTCGTAAGGACCAAACGGTTGGAGGAAGACAAGCTCGCGGTTCTCGATCAAAGGGTCAAAGGAGTTGTATGATCAATGGATGGCCGGGTCGAGAAACGGTGGACAGCCGTCGAGAAAGATATTTGAAGAACGACGGCTAATTTTCGATGGTATTTCGGCACACCCACAGCTGGATGACACCATCAAAGAGTACAAATTAGATGCATTCACTCATGCGCCGGGGGATTATGCCCCGCATATTGTGCGGGAGTTCTATGCATCATATGGGGCCGTCCTGAAGTCGATGAAGAAGCCGAGTCTTGCTTGGCATCAGATCCCCATGCTGGAAAATGTGACGATCCGAAACTCCCGGGTTGATATTTCCTCCAAAGCCATCAACAGGGTCTTGTTTGGAGATGATTTTGTGTCTCCTACTGATCTGCGCCTGTTTCTAGACAAACGAGACAGAAAGGACGACAAATCCGTCAGGAAATGGACTGCAGCGGCTATCACATCTGAGCCACATGAGCAAAAATGGGTTAATGATTGGAAAGCACGGATCACTAAAAAGGCATTTGTCCACGAGGCTAAGTTTTGGTGGACGTTGCTTTGCGATACGGATCACGCCAACCCGGCGAGACAATACACTTTCCACTAGTCGAGCGGTCACCATTGCATCCTTCATGTCACGGTACCCGATGGATGTTGGCGAATTGATAGCGGAGGAGAGCGCGTGTGCGGGCACACAAGCCCAACCAAAACATGGTCTTTCCGTGCCTTATCACGGCATTGTGTCGACGAGCGAAGATAATTGAGCTTCCGAGTGGGACGGGATGGTACCATTACGGCCCGCACATGTAGGGGATTGGAGGAAAAACAAGCCGGTAAAGACAAGGACTTCGAGAGGCGGATCGGTCCGGGTGATGACGACGACACTCGTTAGAGTTGAGTCCGAGCCGTGCTTATGGGATTGATCCCAGGGGTCGGTGCGGTCTTGCTACTCTGCGGGCACCCCACGAGGTCCCACATTAGGTGCTCCGGATATTGCCCGTGCCGGATGCGCAACCACACCAGGTATTTCTGAGGCAAGATCTCCACCACCACCTCCGAGCACACAAGGTCCTCCTTCGGGGCCCGCCACGGCTGCATCGACAGCCGAGCCTGTTGACCCGGAAGATGGAGATTGCTTGCGGTTCGGTCCGGCTAATTATAGTCGGTTGCAATCAAAGCGGTGCGGACCGAAAGGCAAGTCGACGAAATCTTGCGGCAATTCAAGCCAAAAGTGGTGAAAATAGTGCGGCGGTTGGTCATGAGGCGACCACGAGATCCGTGCGGGAATTTGAGAAAAAGCACGAGGTGTATCAAGCCTAGACTTGACAGCTTTGAGGCGAGATTGTTGACTCGAGAGCGACCGCACCCGGTGGGGAGTCTAGTTCTTTGAGGCGTGAGCTAGAGAAGTTGAAAAAGGAGCTTGAAACACTCCAGGGGGCACGGGATGATAGCCGCACCGGCACCGGCACCACGTCCCATTTTGCCTACTACATTTAAGGTGTTGGACTTTGCTTGATTCGAGGAGGAAACGGAGGATGCGAACCCTCTCGTTCGCGATGCGGAAAGAGGGTCGGTGAGCCGTCGAGGACCCGAAGGAGTTGGCCATGAGGTTAAAGAAAGAAAAAAGCGGGACTGCGGCGGGCAATCTTGCAATCCTTTGGTTGAGCGCGGCGCCAACCGGGAGAGTCCTCCGGTCAACCGCGGATGCGGCGGGCCACTCGTGAGGTGCTCGCTCGCACCAAAGGTACATTTTTTTCCCCCTCGTCCTTATTTTTAGAAGCATACGGGACGGTGCTTGATTCTTAAGTTGGGGGTGGTTAGGAGGTAGCATTGTATTGTAAATAGGTGTTCGGGAACCCCTTCGGCTTTTCTTTGCCGAGTTCTTTTCCCTGAGGGGATTTTATTTTGTTGAAAAATGTGGCATGTTTAGGATGTTGTTTAGGTTGAGTAGAGTAATTTTGACTTATTTGGTATTATTCTGTAACTAATGGCATGTGTTATGATTTGTTTGAAATTTTAAAACCCCTCGAAAATTATTGAAAAAAAAAATGCATACGTAAGACAGTTATCGGTTGACATGATTGATTCTTTATATGACATTATGATTATTGGGGTATTGTGTGTGATGAATGACTACTTAGGAGGTCACACGTGTGAAAATAATTGTCCTTATGCCAATGTGTGTGTGAGTTGTTAGTTGATTACTTGTTTATGCATGTATAATCTAGAACTTGCCCGGTTGGTCTTGTTTGAAATCCGGAAACGAGTTTGGTTGTGAAATGATCTTAGGCTTTCCTTTTGTAAATAGTCACTTTGCCTAAATACGCCTTACCAAAAGTGAAAGTATCCCTAGTTTCCCCTTTTGAGCCTGTTGACCTTTTTATTGACTAGCCAACTGTGAAACCATTCCCTTTGTGCAATAACTCCAGGCCTTCGCACCCGTTCCCTCCTTGATGCTACTAGATAGACGAGGCGAAATGCCTAAAGTGGGGGTGAATTAAATGTGGAATAGATGTTAAAAACATAAGTTGGGGGTGGTGGAATTTGTTAGTAGGAAGTCGATGTGGTAGTTGGTACAAAAAAAAAAAAAAAAAAAAAATAAAAATCGTAAATCAAAATCGAAAAAATTGAATCACAAAAAGAATTGCTAGTTGGATAGGAATAAAACCACATCAAGGTCGAAAACTTGAAAGAAAACGAAGGAATTGGAAAGAGAACAGGCGAGTTAAGGCGAAGAGATGTTGTAGTATCAAGGAGGGTCAGTCACTAATACCCAAAAAGTATCCTACCCGTCCCTAAGCCTACATTACAAGCCGAAACAAGTCCTAATGTGATCACAACTAAGCGAGCCTAGGATGAAAACATAGAAAATAAGGGCAAGCCTATGGTATTTGCATGTGTAGATATGAAGTTCTTTGTGAGTGTGAGCGTCTTTCTCCTCCCTTTCGTCTTCGTCCCATTCTTGTTATGTATATGTGTGTTGGGACATTCGTTGGTCTATGTGAGGGCATAAGGATGAGATTTGAGCAAAAGAAAGTGTCCGCCTAAAGTAGCATTTGTGTGCAACATGATATGTTCGATAATGTGATGTCATGCATTGAAGCTTCATTGTTAGTCGTAACGTTCTTGAGTTGTGTACATATTGCTTTAACATAGAAAGTCGGGGTGGTCGTTTAAAGGAAAACATGCATGCCGATAGTTCGAGTCAAAACCAATGTAGACATTGTTATTCGTGATGCCTATGTGTTAGATTGAGTCGTGTTTTGAAGGGCTTGCTTGAGGACAAGCAAATACTTTAAGTTGGGGGTGTTGATGTGGCGTGATTTTACGCCACAATCGATGCTTTTTAGCTATAAGTTTTACTTGTTTTTAAGCGAGTCTATGTGATTTTACGTGTTTTCTAGTGTTTTTCAGGAAAAGGAACAGATTTGACTTGATCACAGTTGAAGTGCAAGAACGGGTCGTAAATGCGGTTTACGGACCGTATTCTACAATACGGGCCGTATTCCATGGTCGTGTTAAAGAATAAGAGAACGAAAGTCAAGTTGGGAAGATGGTGATTTACGAGTTGAGTTTACGGACCGTATTTCAGTTTACGGTCCGTATTCCATCTCGTATTTAACCAGTCGAGCAGTTGGCAGAAAGTCTGACTTTTGGAAGCTGAAAGACGACGAGGAGGTTTACGGACCGTAAACCACTTTACGGTCCGTACTTTAGAAGATTGAGATTTCACAGAATTGAGAAGACGACACTGGGCACGAACCACTTTACGGTCAAGTAAAGTGATTTACGGACCGTATTTAAATCTTGACGGGACTAAAGTGCAAATCTGTAACTTGTGTATTTTCCAAACATATAAATAGTCCATTGTAGGGTTTTATTAAGGAGTTCTGATATTTTTAGTTTTTGACTTAGAACATAAAATACTCTCAAGTTTTTGAAGGTTCTAACATCAATCCAATTATTCTCAATTCCTCTTTTATTCAAAGTAAGCAATTATGAATTCTTCAATTTCTTGTTTCTTGTTCTTTGTCATGAGTAGCTAATTTCCCTTACTAGGGTTGTGAACCCAATTGATGGGTGTTTTGTGATTGGGTTGTGATTGATATACAAATAATGGATTATTAGGGTTTGTTTATTCTTCATTCTTCATTCATAATTAATGGTTGCAAACATTGATTAAAGCCATAAACCTTGATTTATTTGGGAAAATAATTAGGGTTGGTAAGAATAAACAACAAGAACTCAAAGCATTAAACTTTGTTTAATAAATTCACTTAGGAATAAGAAGAATTTACTTGGCATGATTAATCATTCTTCATAACCACTTTCTTATATTTGGGAAAATCATAGAAAGACATAATCTTTATTTATTGGGAAATAGTAGAGATTCACATAGAGATTAAGTGCATTCATATAATGATCCATTAGAAGTATATCAAGATCAATACCCATGATCATACACCCTATCTAACGGGGACACAACCTTAGTTTCTTTTACCATAAACTTCCACCAAATCAATAGATTAGCAATTAGTTATAAAAAAAATCCAACCTTTGCCAAAATCATCGGATTAAGATATTAGACCTAAAATTTAGCATCTACGATTTTAGTAAACTTTTCACACCATATTCCACTTGTTGGGTTACTATATTTGGATTCGACCCCCCCTTCCAACCTTGTTGGGTTACTATATTTGACAACGTCGTTATACCATTAATAGGTTCGTGATCGTGTATCATCAAGTACCCCCTGACATTTGTTTGGGTATGGTCTCGAAGATAGATCTAAGGGAACATGAGGGTTAAGACATTCCCAAGACGGCTTTGCGAGATACGACCACTATGAGTTTCGGTATTCTTGGACCAACGCTCCGGCGATAATCATGAATTTGATGAATAATGTATTCAAGACTTTCCTAGATTTGTTCGTGATCGTGTTCATTGATGACATTTTGGTGTATTCAAAAACATGTAGACCATTTGCGTACTATTCTTGGAATCCTTCGAGCTCGTGAGTTATATGCCAAATTTTCAAAATGTGAATTTTGGCCGAATTGACTTTTCGGGCCACGTCATTTCGCCGATGGTATTCGGGTAGATACACAGAAGATTGAAGCTGTGAAGAATTGGCCAAGGCCAACAACGCCTACAGAGGTCCGTAGTTTCTTGGGTTTGGTCGGTTACTATAGAAGGATTTTCTTCCATCGCAGCACCATTAACGAAGCTGACTCAGAAGGCGGTTAAGTTTCAGTGGACGGATGCGTGTGAGCGCAGCTTTCAGGAATTGAAAAATAGGTTGACTTCGGCCCCAGTCTTGACACTCCCCGAAGGATCGGAGGGCTTGGTTATTTATTGTGATGCTTCAGGTGTCGGACTAGGTTGCGTGTTGATGAAGCATGGCAAAGTAATTGCCTATGCCTCACGGCTGGCTTACGAAAACACGAGAAGAATTATCCAACCCATGACTTAGAATTGGTTGCGGTTATTCACACATTAAATATATGGAGACATTATTTATATGGTGTCCATGTGGACATTTATACGGATCATAAGAGCCTACAACATATCTTCAAACGAAGGAGCTGAATTTACGCCAAAGACGGTGGCTAGAGTCAATTAAAGGATTATGACGTTGATATCCTATACCATCCAGGGAAAGCGAATGTTGTAGCGGATGCTCTTAGCCGTAAATCTATGGGTAGCTTGACGGATGTACAACCAGGAAGCGAGGAGATGGTTCGTGAGATTTACCCGGCCGACCTTGGAGTCCGTTTGGCTAGTTCGGAGATAGTGGAGTTTCTCTCGGGGGAGTTGCTTGAGTCCTTTATTATAGAAGAGGTAAAGAGATGTCGACGAGGACCACGTTCGGCACGGATAGAGATACGGCTCTTCAAAAGGAGAAGACCCCATTTGAGGTGACGCCCGACGGAGTGCTATGATATAGAGGAAGATTATGTGTGCCTAATGTTCTTTGGGCTACGACGACGAGTCATGGGTGAGGCACATCATGCTCATTATTTCGTACATCCGGAGGCAACAAAGATGTATCATGACCTCAGATGCTTATATTGGTGGGATGGCATGAAAAGAGACATAGCGGAGTTTGTTGCCCAATGTCCAAATTGTCAACAAGTTAAAACGAGGCATCGAAGTCCGGAGGATTACGCAAGCTATAGAGATCCCCACCGGAAATGGGAGGCGATTAATATGGATTTCATTGTAGGCTTGCCTCGTTCCCGCGCAAATACGATTCTATATGGGTGATAGTTGATAGGCTCACGAAAGTCTGCTCGCTTTCGCCGGTCGAACGACGTATTCGGCGAAGACTATGCAAAGTTATACATCAAAGAGATAGTACGACTCACGGGGTTCCGGTGTCTATTATTAAGGATAGAGGGCGCAATTTACGGCTAATTTCTGGAGATCCTTTCAAGAAGGTTTGGGAACGCGGTGAAACTCGGTACGACATTCCATTCGCAAACCGAGAGCGGACGGGCGAGAGCGCACTATCCAAACCCTTGAAGACATTCTAAGGGCATGCGTGCTAGATCTTGGAGGCAATTGGGACGATCACCTGCCACTTATTGAATTTGCATACAACAATAGCTATTACTCTAGTATTCAAATGGCCCCATATGAAGCTTTGTATGGGAGAAAGTGTAGATCGCCTATTGGATGGTTCGAGGTAGGAGAGGCACAGTTAGTAGGCCCAGATCTGATTCAACAAGAGGTAGAAAAGGTCAAGACTTATTCAAGAACGGCTACTAATAGCTCGGAGTCGTCAAAAATCCTATGCGGACAACGTCGGTGAAACTTAGAATTCAAAGTCAATGATTGGGTGTTCTTGAAAGTATCACGACGAAAGGGGTGATGAGATTTGGTAAGAAAGGGAAGCTCGGTCCTCGTTATATTGGGCCTTACAAGATTGTGCGCAAAGTGGGCCGAGTAGCATATGAGTTGGATTTACCCCCGAGTAGAATCGGTCCACCCGGTATTTCATGTATCCATGCTACGCAAGTGTGTTGGAGATCCTTCCAGGATTGTTCTGTGGATGATATACAAGTCACGGAGAAATTGTTCTATGAAGAAGTACCGGTTGCTATCTTGGATAGGCAAGTCCGAAGGCTTAGGACCAAGGATGTAGCTTCAGTCAAAGTTTTGTGGAGGAATAATAACAGAGAAGAAATGACTTGGGAAGCCGAGGAAGAAATGAAGTCCAGGTACCCGCATCTATTTCAGCCTCCAGAAGATATACAAACCGAGCCCTCAGTACCCTCAGGTATGTAATGTTTCTCCAAAATGATTCTTTGACCGAATTTTGGGTGGTTATGACAAGATGATAGTAGTACAGTTATAGGAAAAGCTCTAGTATGTTTTTAAGTCCCTAAGAGTCTAACATTCGAGGACGAATGTTCCTAAGGGGGGAGGAATTATTACACCCCCAAGTTTCGGTACATTGAGATTTATTAGGAGTTAGCTAGTTGACTATAGACACCGGAGTTATTGTCGAAAGGATGCAAGATCATTGGTGCTCGTTTTGCAATACAAGAGTCCGAGTTCGTGTAATAGGTTATGGAAGGACGGGAAAACAAGTGAACTAAGGAGATTAAGCTTCCGAGGCTTTGAAGAAAAGTTAAGGGCAAGGCCATTTTCCGGTTTTGATTTAATGCGCAAGTCGCTTATAAATATTATTGGCATGGAATATTAAGGGCAAACTTGGAATTCAGAAATTATTATTAGTTCATGGAAATTATTATTAGCTCATGACTTTTTTGAGAAGCCAAGTGGCCGTGGGTCCCACCTATGATTGGCCAATTATCTTAAGCCATGAAGATGTACATGTGGTCATCTTATATTTTAAGGATTAAATGTACATGTAGACAAGATGACTAGGCAAGCAAGAAAATTGGTCATCTTTTATGACTTAAGAAAAATTCTAGAAACTTGGAGAAGAAAAAAAAAAAAAAAAAAAAGAGAAAAAAAATTGCACATGACCGGCCATGTGCATGTGTATATATATATATATATATATATATAGGTGTGTGATGAATAATACAAGGCAATTCATCATATTCTTCCTCTTAGAAAAATTTAGAAGCTTGGAGAAAAAAGGAGAAAGGCCAGTCGGCCAAGGCAGGAGCCGAGCAAGGGCAAGAAAAAGTGATCAAAAAAATAATTCTCTCTAGAAATTCCACTCCTTAGAAGGTGCATGACAACATAGTGGAGTCGTTGGAGTAGTAAGAACAAGCGTCGATTCAAGGTGCAAATCATAGCCAATTTGAGGAACTAAGTGAAAGAGATATGGTTCAATCCTATTTTTCATATGTTATGCATGGTTCGTGTATGTTGTGGAGTGTGGAAACGAACGAAATCCATGAAATTGTGGTGTTGTTGTGGTGGCCGTGTAGGTTGCCTTGGCCGTGTGTATGCCATGTGTGTAAGAATGATGAATTCATTTTACTTAGTCTTGTAGTTGTGTTTGTTGTAGATTCTATGATGAAAATGAACGTTTGATGACTCATGTTGACGTTGCAATTGTTGTGGGCTGTTTTGGAAAGTAATATGATGTTAATATAGGTTCTTGTGTTCATAAGAATGATGATTGTTAGCATGCGGATTGTTGGTGTAGTTTATGAATTCGGCTAACAATTAAATGGTTGAATAGTGAATTGACTAGTTATGGAAATTGGAAAACAGCGTGTGGGCTGTTTTATGGAATACTTTGATATGGGAAATGATATTATTGATGTTGGTATTGTTGTTGTTGTTGTTGGTTGATGAATTGAGAATTCGGGCTAGGCACCTAAACAGGGGAGATGCTGCCCGATTTTCGATAGAATATAAAATAGTTTAAGTTGGAACTTGAGATAAGTATGTGATATGGAGACTAACATTAATGTGAATCCTCTCGAATGTAGATTTGTGAGCTCGGGCGGATAGACGTAGCCAATAGGAGGTCGAGCGGGTATGTTAAGGCTCGCCCCTTTCTTTCAAAGGCATGATTCTTAGATTACGATTTCATAAATGCTCCCGTAACTTTGTTGTTGTCAAAAGTTAGAAGTCTATAATTCTAAGGCATGATTTCTTTTCCCGATGACCCGTAAATGCTTTCTAAAATGTCTGTATCTTTCCAAAATGGAGGTTTATGACTCCGTAAGCTTTTATGACAACTCGATGGATATGTTTTACAATGACAATGATGATGTCGAAAATGAGAATATTTTCCTACGATGAATATGATGATGATGATTCTATGTTTAAAGGTTCCAAGTTTATGATTTCAATGACGATATGAGAATGTTGAGCTATTTCTTGATTTCTCAATTTTATTCATGAATGATGACTATTTTTTAAGGATTCCAAAAGTATATGAATTGATGCCTTATGATCCTATTTTATGTTTCCTCGTGAAGCTATTCTTCATTGACACCTCACCTTATAATAATCGTTCCTCCAAAGTGAGACAAAGCGACCACGATTAATCCATAATATGATCGGAGGCTACCGACCTTACGTCACTCCGATAGATACATGACTTTCTTTGGGCTCTCATGCATGCCACTTATATGATATATGAATATGATATATGTATATGTATATAGGGAATATGGGAAAGGGCGAGAGCGTTATATACGCGTAACCACCTGATCAGTTGGTATAATATGATATGATACCGTCCGGACGCGGGATGCCGGACGCCGGATATGTGGTTATGGATCGGGCTGCACGTTCCGCGGTAATATATATATATATATATATATATATATATATATATATATATATATATATATATATATATATCGAGATCGTGCACGTTCCGCGGCGACTAGGCATGCGTGGTACCCTCCTAAAAGGCGCTCAGATGTACAGGTTACTCTTTATCTCATGATATGTTCCATATTTTCGTCTTGTTACTATTCATGCTTTGTATCCTTCCATATGTTGTTACTCATGCCTTACATACTCAGTACATTGCTCGTACTGACGTCCCTTTTTGTGGACGCTGCGTTCATGCCCGCGAGGTAAACGGTGAACGCATCGATCCCTGGGAGCTCCGCGGCATATTGGGAGCGCTCCGGTTGTTCGGGAGCTTCGGTTTACCGGTACTACTTTTGTGTACATATTTGGGCACGGTGGAATCCGGCCCCGACTTGTGGATATATGTATCTTATTTAGAGGCTCGTGAACAGACGTGTACAGTCAAATGTTTCGTAGTCCTGCTCGCCCTTATGGTTGTATAATCTTTTGGTAAAACCTACTAACACTCGTTCACGAGTATGCTATTGATAATTATGTTAAGTAAGATATGATTGTATCGTCCATATGGCCCACTCAGTAGTACGAATAGAATGCATGACAAGAGGTGCCGGTATGATATTATCGGGTACCCGTCACGGCCTCTGGTGGGGTCGTGACAATGTCGATACTCGAATGATAACTGTTATTGTACGCAAACTCTGCCAAGAGCAAGTGCTGATCCCATGACCACCAAAATCAATAACGCAAGCTCTCAACATATCCTCGAGCACCTGAATGGTCTGCTCGGAGGCGCCCATTGGTGCGGGGTGGAAAGTTGTACTAAGATCCAATCAGGTACCCAATTCCTCATGAAAATCCCTCTAGAAACTGGAAGTGAAAAAAGTACCCCGATCAAATACGATAGAAATAGGAACCCCATGCAATCTCATAATATCTCGAATGTACTACTTGGCTAACTTCTCCGCGGTATAGGAAATCTGAACAGGAATGAAATGAGCGGACTTAGTCAACCGATCAACTATCACCCAAATCGAGTCAAACTTACCCAAGGTCTTTGAGAGACCCACAACAAAATCCATGGCGATCCTCTCCCACTTCCACGCGGGAATGGGCATCCTCTAAAGTACACCATCGGGCCGCTGGTGCTCATACTTAACTTGCTGACAATTACCATACTTAGCCACGAAATCGGCTATATCTCTCTTCATCCGACTCCACCAATAGTGCTGCCTCAAATCACGATACATCTTAGTCCCTCCAGGATGAATGGAATATCAAGAGTTATGAGCTTCAGTCAAAATCAACTGAATCAAATCACCAACACGAGGAACGCACACACGCCCCTCAATCCTCAAATTGCCCTCAGAATCAATCATGGCCTCCTTGGCCTCACCCCTCAGTACCCTATTTCGAATCTTGCTCAACTGAGCATCCTCAAACTGATGAGTCCTGATCTGATCTAATAAGGAAGACCTCGCCTCAACACAAGCCAAAACTCTTCCTGGGGCTGAAATATCAAGATGAACGAAACTGTTGGCCAGAGTCTGAACCTCCATGGCTAACGGGCGCTCGGAAACAATCAATCGAGCTAAACTTCCCATACTCACTGCTTTGCGACTCAAGGCATCAGCAACAACATTGACTTTCCCTGGCTGATATAAAATAGAGATGTCATAGTCCTTCAGGAGCTCCGTCCGTATTTGCCGCCCAGGAATTAAGATCTCTCTGGGTAAACACATGTTGAAGGCTACGGTAATCAGTGAAAATCTCACAATGGACACCATACAATTAATGCCTCCAAATCTTCAAAGCAAAGACCACGGCCAACAACTCGAAATCATGGGTAGGGTAATTCTTCTCATGGATCTTCAACTGGCGGGAAGCATAGGCTATCACTCTACTCTCCTGCATCAACACAGTACCTAAACCTATACGGGATGGATCACAATAGACCGCGAAATCCTTACCTTGCACGGGTAATGCTAGAATCGCGACTGAAGTCAAAAGAGTTTTGAGCTTTTGAAAGCTCTCCTCACAATCTCGGACCACTGGAAGGGAACATCATTTTGAGTCAATCTGGTCAAAGACGAAGCAATAGAAGAAAAAACTTTCACAAAGCGGCGGTAGTAGCTAGCCAAACCCACAAAACTACGGATCTCGATCACAATAGTGGGCCTCGCCCAATCCCTCACAGCCTTAATCTTCTGTGGATCAACCATAATCCCATCCTTAGACACCACATGGCCCAAGAATTCCACAGACTCCAACCAAAACTCGCACTTCGAAAACTTAGCAAACAAGCTATTTTTCTTCAACAACCCAACTACAGTGCGAAGATGGCTCTTATGCTCCTCTCTACTCTTGGAATACACCAAGTTATCATCAATAAACACAATCACAAAGGAATCAAGGAATGGTCTAAAGATGCTATTCATCAAAGTTATGAACGCAGCCGGGGCATTGGTATGCCCAAACGACATCACCAGAAACTCATAACGACCATATCTCGTCCGAAAGGCTGTCTTCGGAATATCGTCAGCCTGATCCTCAACTGGTGGTAGCCTGAATGCAACCAATCTTCGAAAACACTGAAGTACCCTGAAGCTGGTCAAATAAATCATCAATACGAGGCATAGGACCCTTGTTTTGAATAGTAACCTTGTTCAGCTGGAGATAATCAATGCACATCTGCATGGATCCATCTTTCTTCTTCACAAACAACACAGGAGCACCCCAAGGGGAGACACTCGGTCATTGAACCAGATATGCACACAAGTTCCAAATGACCATCCGGACCTCTCAGAATCGACGGATTTTCGAAAAAGGTCCGTTTACCCAAAAAGTCAACTTTGAGTCAATTCTTTTTTGCTTTAAGCCAATTTTTCTCAAAAGTCACCAAAATCAATCCCGAACATCTTGGGAAGCGTGTCAACGGTCCTCTCGGGTCAAAAGTGAGCTAACGAAGCTCGGGAAAGGTTCAAAAGTGCCGAAAGGACTATAACGACTGATCGGGTCGTTATAATGATACTCGAGCTAAGGGTCAAGTTGGTATTTTTTCTTACATTTCCCCCTGCCGGAGCCTAGGTATCATATACGCCCCACCCACACATATACATTGCAATTAGGTGGCCCAGTTATAATTTTAACGAAAATCAACCATTCATCACTTACCATGAAGTACCCATCACTCCCGTAGCTGTATTACTATGTGAATACTAGGCATTCTGTGGTGCACTTCGATGGGGGTGGGGTGGGGGATGAGTTTTGGTTTTAGGGGATTTTCATTTATTTTTCTATTCATTAGAAATTTGAGATAAATCAAAAGGAGAGAAAAAATCAATACCATTTGATTTGTGTTTGTTTTCTGAATTAAATTTTCTTTGCTATTCTGAAAATGCTAACTCTGGTTTTACAAGATTACTAAATTAAGATGTTCTTAAAACTATGGCATATGATTTCTTTTTCTTTTCCTTATGGCAAAAGATCTAGAAACATGATTTCACAATGAAATATTTCATCTTTTAGTATGGTTTAAGTGGTGAATCAGTTGGGTTAGTCAAATTTTAAATTAAAAGTGTGAACTTTTATGTGCAATTGCTAAAACAATTCAACAAAATCAGGGGTGGATCCAGTGGGTTCCCGGGAACCCACATCCAATAACCCAAACCCTGTATTTATATTGGGAGTCTGTTAATTATATAACAAATTGCTAGTTGGGAACCCATTACTAAAGGAAGTTGTTGGCTTAACGGCAATGAAGGAACCTTAGCTTGATTCAGCGCTCATGTTCTTGTCGTAGGATCAATCCCCCTTGGAGTCTTTTTATCCGAATTTGCATATTAGTTCATTTTACTAGGAACCCACAACCTTAAAATCCTGGATCCTTAAAATCCTGGATCCGCCTCTGAACAAAATAGAAGAAAAAAAGTTAAAATTTGGTAAAAGAATTATAGAATCCTTCGAGCACATGCATGATCTTTTCCGTGATCAATTAAATTAAAGCCATCATCTTGATGACCTTCTTTAGTCCTTTTAAGTAGAATATAAAATAAGAAAAAGAAGAAGAGAAGAAAGACAATGTATATACACCCTTATAAACTGAAAAATATATAATTATACAACATTATACATAAATATACGTACTTGTACACAATTATACATAATTATACAATATTGTTAAACTATGTATAAATACCAATTATACAACGTTTGCACTAGAAACCATCTTATGTCCACCACTATACTTATTGTAAACAATATATCAACTTATACAAACATGCATAATAGTGTATAATAGGTATTTATACATTCATATTCACAATTATACATCATTATACGGTGTTGATACAAATTGCTATATTAGTTTGTTAGCACCTTTAAGCTCAAACATATCATACCTTAAAATCCCTCCAAACACCCTCAAATTTAAGATTTAAGCTTTCTAGAACATACTCAATCTTTTAGAGAAACACCTAATTCAAATAAAACACTATTTCGAAACCCCGTAATTGAAGTTCCGAAGCTTCAATGGCTACCTAGGTGGTCTTCCAGTTACAACCTCCAAAATTTCAGCTGTAATTTGTTGATAAGTAAAGTAATTTCATTAATAAAGCAGCACTAAAGGACTTCTGTCAAAAGTAAAGGTGTTGGACTGACTTCTATAGTTGAAGGGAGTTAATCGAGTCCAGTATATTGTATGTTTTGTTTATAAATTCATCGTACACCCAAAAATTTTATAAATTCATCGTACACCCAAAAATTAGAAATTTTGAAGACATTTAAACTTTACGGGAGATATATATTCTTAATTTCCATAAAGACATTTAAGTTTTCTATCTATCATGCTGTTCAAAGTATGTATAAAGATTTTTTCTCTGAATGTGTCTCTGTCTAAAGAACAAGAAAACCCAAAGCAGAGAAATTTTATGGTGGAGGCAACAACTTATGCTGCAAATATCTTCATTTTTCTTCCTTTGGGTGTGTTTATGGAGAAATATGTTTTCAATGAAAATTGTCATGGAAAATGTTTTCCTGAAAAATGTGTTCTTGAAAAATAGGTGAATTTGTTACTTATTTTCTCATGTTCGATTGGTTAATAGAAAACATTTTTCGGAAATACTCACTACATCCCAACCTTAACACCACCCCACCACTCAACCAAACCCCACCCCACCGAGAGGCAGATACAGGATTTCAAGAGGATGAGTTCACCTAAAAAAAAAATTCTTTAAAAAAAAAACGCAAAAGTGCATTTAGTAGGGTTCGATCCCACAACCTTAAGGGATTATACCTAGCACTTAACAGTGCTTCACGCAGTCCAATTTAACCATGTGTTCCTTCGATTAATATTAGATATATTTTAAAGATTATATACATAATATATCGAGTTTAGTCGGATGACCATGGGTTCACGTGACCTATTATTTTATACATAGATTCGCCCATGCCCACCACTTGGAAATTTTTTTTCGGAAAATACCTATGCACCCACCACTCACCACATCCCAATCAACCAAAAACCAACCACCCCCAACACCACAACCCCACACGCACTCAACCAAGCCCAACCGCCACCAACCATCCATCCACCACCCCCAACCCTCACATCACCACTACCCAGCCCCGCCTCACCCCACCTTCACATCGGTGGCGGTGGGTGGTTTGAGGGGGGGGGGGGGGGGTAAGAAAAAGTTTCTCATTTTTTATAAATTTTTTATAAAAGTAAAATAAAAATATATAAAATATATGAAATAGAAAATTCGGGAGGACGAGGGAGGGGGTGGTTGAGGGGGCAGAGGTGAGGTTAGATAAAAATTCACACTTTTTATAAAAATAAAATGAATATATGAAATAAAAAAAATTGGAGGTGGAGGGGGTGAAGGGTGGAGTGGGTAATGTGATAGTGGTGGTGGGGGGGGGGGGGTAGAGGTGGGTTGGGGGATAGGGGTGAGGTGAAGATGAGGTGCGTTCAAGGGTGGTGGTGGGAAAAGAGGGTTAGTTCGAGGGCGGGGAGGACACATTTAATATGGAGTGTCATTTGTGGGACTTGTTTTTCCTACTTTCATTAGGGAAGTCATTTTTCTCATTTTCTAAGAAATTTGTTTCCTTAAAAAAATATTTTCCAAAAATTTTAGTCGACCGAACATGAGAAAATTGAAAACTTTTTTCCTCTATACCGAACACCCTAGGTGCAGAATTGTGGCGAAGTTGATCTACACGTCTCATAGAAAAGTTTTAGAGAAGGAGGGGAAATTGCCCTTGTTGGTGGAGGTTGCCACTAGACAAAACTCATTCATGACTAAAAACCTGACGGCTCTTAAAGATATGAATTCGATTTAAATGAAACTTTTTAATTATATTCTAAAACTACCCTTCATGCTTAATTTTTTTCGTAGATGTAAGTTTTATAACGAAAACCTCTTCCCAAATATTATTTGTGCTACACGTTTGTATGAGCATATACAATTTCTTTACATTATAAGAAACTTCTAAATAAAATAATCTTTCTTATTTTTGGGTTTTAAAATCAAACTATAACATTACAATTGTATCAAGCCATAATTCTTTTTATTAAGTAAAATGTTAGAAATTAAGAACACGTGCATTTTCTCAAGCTTCTAAAATTTTTGCACAAGTTATAATCTCGAAAGTAGAAGTATTCATATCTGGAAAAAAAAATCACACTTTTAATAATAATTGCAATAAATACTTTCCATGGTGTATGACCCATTAACTTATTTTTAGCTGCTCAATATTGGCTAATATATCTGCTGAATTCATTGCTCAGGAAAGTCAAACAACTCATGCATTAGAATTGCTCAGATTACGAGTTCAATAGCTCAGGATTATCGTTCCAGCAGTTTATAATTATTTACTAGCTTTGCCTGATTAATTTCGCCAGCTAATTACGCACAATTGTTATATATATTGAGCATTAAAACTATCCGAAATTATTACGGTAGCAAAAAATATAAATCAAATTTAAGCCCGTTTTAAACTTTGATGAGTTTGGTTTCTATTTTAATTGAACTTTTAATGGTTAATGTTCAAGTCTGAGAAAAAGAAGGATTATTGTCATCATTTCTTATAACTTTAAAACTGAAATTAAAAAACAAAATTGTGAAATGATTTCTAAAATCTAAGATATATCAAAAAAAATTATATATATATATATTAATTTTTTTCTTCAGAAAATGTTTACAAAACTAATTAAACAAAAGAATATATCATAAATGACAATTTAGTTAGATTATAACTTTATAATAATTAAGTTAGAAATTTATTACAAAAAAAAATAATATTAGAGAGGTAAGCATAGCCATAAAGGAGGTAAGTTAAATAAAATCAAACTTGAGGGAAAGTTTAGGTAATTATTCTTTTAGCTTTTTGGTTATAATGACTTTGTTGATATACTACTCTAACTTGAGTGACTTTATTGATATGAAAGAAACATAAGTGACTTTGATAGTGAATTTACTATAGTTGAATGACCTTTTAAGTTATTCACAAGTAGTTGCCAGTTGGGTCTAGATTTAGAGCCTATTTAGATTGGCTTATTTTAGGTTCCTTTAAGTCAACATACCTTTTCAGTACTTTTATAGTGTTTGGGTAAAATGAAAAAGTGCTTTTAAACACTTATTTTTAAGCCAAAATAACAAAAATAAGTCATAAGTTAGAATTTCTAACTTATGACTTTTGGATTATAAGTATAGCAGTTGGTATATATATGATGTATACATCAAATTTATAAATACATGATAGAAGTTGGTATCATATGATGTATACATCAGATTCATGAATACATGTGTATACATATTTGATAAACAATGCCTAAAAAGTATAATTTGTCACTGATTTGTATACATGAACTACTTCTGTATACATAGGTTAGTGATAAATGCGGGACGAGCTATACACATGTTGATTTGTATACATAAGCTAGTGTACACATATTCTATAATTTGTATACACATAATGTGTATAAAAAATGTTCGTTGATCGTTTGTATACATCTAATATGTACATAGGCTAGTGTACAAATATTCCATAAGTTACAAGTTATATGTATACAATACATGAATATTAATTTTTATTTTGTTAGATACATGGTGTTTGCTTAAAATTTATTATGTGTGTTGTATTTTAAATATACAATTTAATTTGTACACACATAATGTGTATAAAACTGTTTATTGATCATTTGTATATATATGTATTATGTGTATAAAAACTGTATGTTTGATCATTTGTATACATCTAAAAAATATTCATCTCTATTATATAGCCACCTCTTTGTTTAGTTACATTAAATAAGGGATAAAAATATTCATCCCTATATATAGGGACCTCTTTGTTTAGTTACATATAAGAGATAAAAAATATTTATCCCTATATATAGGGAGCTCTTTGTTTAGTTACATTAAATAAGAGACAAAAAAATATTCATCCTTATTAAATAGCCACCTCTTTGTTTAGTTACACTAAATAAGGGATAAGAAAATATTCATCCATATTATTTAGCCACCTCTTTGCTTAGTTACCTTAAATAAAGGATAAAAAAAATATTCATCCCTATTATTTAGCCACCTCTTTGCTTAGTTGGTTAAGCTGTGCCAAAATTTTTAGGACTACAATTTGCTAACACCTTCTAGGTTAAAAAGATGCCAACGATATGTAGGAGTTGTACCATTTTGTCAAGTCCCCTTGATAGATAAAGTAATTTTTCAATAAATTTGTATTCAAAAATGAAAACTGTGCAAAAAAAAAAAATGTACAATATTCAAAACTTGTATTATACAACAATTACAATACCTTTTTTCAAGTTAATTATTGAGTACATTTGATATTTGAACAAGTCTGGTAAAAAAGGTTAAGCGTGTTGAATAAGTCTACTAAAAAGGTAGTAAAACGCCTTTTCTCAAGGTTGTTCAGTCACAAAACAGAAACCTGGAATCTCTAAATATCGGTGCAAAGAGTCTCCATCATCCGATCACATAATGATTTCGTACCTGGAAATGGTACTACTCTCTCCCGTTCAAAGTAATTGAGGTTTTAAGTTTACGCACATGAATTAAAGAATGGATTAACTCCTAAAAATTAAGAGGGATTTTGACTATAATACCCTTAATTATGATTATTTTTGTTTAAATTGACTTAATTATTATGAGGATATAAAAATGTGTCAAGGGCAATTAGGAAAAAGAGAACTAAATACTTTTTTAATTTTGTGAAACATCAATTATTTTGAATCAACTTTTAGTAGATAAAATCTCAATTATTTTAGACCGGAAGGAGTAACACTTTTACTTGTTCACTATTTCAAAAATAGATTTTCACTTTTATTTACCCACTTTCGCATATCAAGAAAAAAAAATTATTTTTTTTATTTTACCCTTAACATTAATTACTCAATCCAAATAATTTTTCAAGACTATACACCAATTAATATGAATATCATGGTAAATTATGTACTTCATTTATTATTTTTTAAATGACATGCAAAGTCCATAGTCAATAAGTAAAAATGAACAGAGGGAGCATTTTGACTAATTGCGTGCACAGTTGAACAGTGGCATGTTGTATCATTTTAACATGGGCATTGAATTTAGCACATCAGCAGCTGACTACTGTACCATCCCCATGTTCATTTTTCAAATCTTACAAGCAATAATAATTATACTCATTAAACTCTTCTTAATGACTCCATGTCAACTTCATATTACTATATTCCCCAAAATCCTGAATTTCCCAGTGCGATCCGATGGAGACCCCACGCCACCCCACCCCCACTCATCAGAAAACATGTCTTTCAGTTTCTTTTCCATGGCTAACGTACCATTAATTTCTGGTACTTCTTCCACATCTTTGCTCAATTTCTACTTAGTTTACATGTTAACTAAGAAATAAATTCGAGAAAATTGAGTCTTTTACATGAGTAAAAAAAAAAAAGAAGCAGCAGAAGATACAGAATAGTCAAGCTACAGTTAAAACAGAGCAAGGTGATTTTTGTAATGTGAATAACACAAAAGAGAGTGCCAAGAAATTGCTAATTTGTGATTGAGATCTTCAATTCAATGAATTTAAGCCTGACTAATTAACTTAAACACATAACTATGAGGAGAAAAAAAGAAAAGAAAAACCTTATAATACCAGCCCCTCAATTTCTTCACAATTCTAGGAAAAAAAACCTCATCTTTCTCAATTAAATTTGGCAATCTTCCTAGTCTCTTTCTTCAGTTTACAAACAAATCCCAAAAAAACCCAATATATAAAAATAAAAATAAAAAATAAAAACAGAGGAACCAATTTGAACCCCAAAAGAAATTATAATTATACTTAACTCAAAAAGGAAAAATAAAACCAAATTAAGCTAAAATTAGAAGGTCCATTTCAAGATCTTGATTCTCAGATCAACCTTACACTTAGCATTATTTGTTGATGCCACAGCTGGAGCTTTCCCCTTTGGAGCCTGTCCATGAATTCCTTCACACGTTACTCTGATCCCTACTCTCTTGCTTTTTAATTTGTCCATTTTCACCACAACCATTGTATCCATCAAGAGTGTAATCGGCAACCCAGCTTTTCTCTTCAGATCTGATTTCAAAGACGAAACTGAATCAGCGTCAAGCACTTGAGACACCATCGACAGAGTCGAGTGTATAATAGTAATGTTACTCGGACTGCTAGTGAACCCTGGAAACGATCCATTTGCTAAAACAACTTGATTTGACAGTGCAGTTATAGCGATAGTGTTATAGTTGTATATCAGTTTCTTGTTCGGGTTTTTGGTTGAGAGTGTGAGGTTCAATTTTGCAGTGAGGTGGGTGATGTCGTCAGTGGTGGTAGTGAGGTTGAAATTAGAGATCTTGAGTGAGGAAATTGAGAATGCAGGTCGTTGAGGATGGTAAAGTACGTAGAAAATGGCACCAGCAATAGCTGCAAGGAGGAGAATGATGCAGATGCTGAGGATGGTCCAAAAACAACACATACAGAAACAACGTCGGCAGCTGCAACGACGGCGGTTGTGTCGGTGGTAGGCAGTTGGTGTCGGTCGGTAAGGGATGCGATTTGGGTTGTTGTACATCTGATTCTTGATTGGGGCCGCGTTTGGATTTGCGGCGGTGGCAGTGGGGGCTGTGCCATTAGGCTTGGCTGAAGGGTAGACTCTGTCAGTCATTGTTTCTTGGGAGATTGAGGTTAGATGTAAAGACCAAACCACTACTTATTCCAATAGAAAAAACAAGAAGAAGATGATACTGTATATGAAAGAGTTTAGGAAAGAGATTGGTTTTGGTTGTTTGAGGAAGAAAATGAAAAATTGTGAAGTAAAGGCAAAGCAAAGTGTCAGTTTTTGTTGTGTTCAATGGATTTGTTTTTCTTGATTTGGTGCAGAGTCCTCAAAGGGGTAGACTATAAACCATAAGGGGGGCAAAAGGGGATACTTACACCTCACCAAGAAATGGGAATCTCTTGGCTGGCTTGGGGCTTGCATTGCTTGTTTTGCTTTCTTTTTTTGTTTTTTTAGATTTATCTCTATGCTATGCCCACTTGGTTTTGTCTAGGTTATTTTTTCATGTACTTCCCTTTTTTTTAAATAGATTGTATTAATTTGACTTGACATGAAATTTAAAAAAAAGAGGAATATTTTTTAAAATGTGTGGTCCAAAAAAAGCTTAGATATTTGTGTGGCTGTAAATTATCTCATAAAGTTAAATTATTTTTAAATATAAAAATGTAGCAATCTTTTTGGAACAAACTAATAAGGAAAGTAAGACAATCATTTTGAGATGGAGGGAGTATGTCAAATTGTATTTACATTCGATGGAAAATCTTAAATGCAACCAAATTCACGGGAGAAATGATTTTGCAACCCTTTACAAATTCTTTGTAGTTTGTGATCTTATTACAAAAGATATGGAAAAAAACACATAAAGAATTTGAAAAGGCCATTTTTTTAATTTAAATGGTAAGAGAGCAATTGATTAGATATTATATACACAAATATGTGTTGACAACTTTGTCTAATCTCTAGAGGTGGGGGATGTGGGGCTAGGGAGTGTAAACCTTAATCAACCATTTTGATAACAGGATAAACGAAACAGGTGGAATAAATGTGAATTGTATTTAAAGTTTTAAAAGTTTTAAATGTTATTAGTGTAATTTAACTTCTAATAGATGTCAGTTACTCTCTCCTTTCTTTTTGTTTAGCAGCCTATTGACTTGAAATTTTCTTTAAAAAATAATTTATTAAGGGCTTGCTTTACTATATTACTTATACATCAAGTATATTTTGAAAATTTAAATTTGATTATTAGTATTCTACGCAGTTAGTTAATGATAAAGGTTAACAGTTGAAGAACTTAAATAGACAGTTAAAAGAAACCTTAGTATTAGAAACTAGTATAAGAAAATGATGAATCAAATTCCCAATTAATGTTTATCATTAAAATATACAAATTACTTTATTAGTGATATTATTATATAATATTTTTGTACTACAAATAAATAAGACTTAACCTCGTGAATGATAACATGATAGATGACCTTAGGGTCGTTTGGTATACGGTATGAGGTGGGATATCCCAATACTAACGTTGAATTAATTTTGTACCAGTTTAATGTTATAAGGTGGATATTCCAGAATAAATTTATACCTTCTACCAAACATGATACAAAATTAATCTCAAAGTTAGTATTGGGATATCCCACCTTATACCATTAACCTTGAGATTATTTTATCTCATCTCTACAGATGGGATAAATTAGTCCCCGGATTATAATCCTGAGATTATAATTCCGGATAATTTAGTCCGCATATCAAACACTAACGGATCCTCAAAGAGCGTTCATATGTGCAACAAAATAAAAAATCAAATCCATAAAACATATCTGCATTATTTACACGTTATTTATCCATAGATTACCGTAGTGATAGATGTAACGGATCCTCAAAAAGTGTACAAATGGCAAAAAATAAATCATAAAACATAAAACATAATTGGATTATTTACACGTTATTTATTCATATACCTAACTTGGATTACTAAGGTCAATATTAACATACTAGTTAGACACAAAAAATCATAAAGTAACTCGTTTTCTCAAAGATTGACAAATACTTATTTTTCTTTTCCTCATCCTGATTACTATCTTTTTCCTCCTTAATTTATTTACTTATTTCTAATTCTGAGTGGTGCAGCATACCTTTCATGAAATCTAGGTGTGCGGATAGAAACGTGGCAGCAATAGAAAAGCAATAATGGGTGGACCATCATATATGACTGTTTGGCCACAGAAAAATAAAATAAAAATATAATTAAAAAAACAAAACAAAAGTTGCACTTGCATATTGATACATCATTTATGATCCAAATCCTATTAAACACTTTTCAGAACTTTATCTTGAGTTTGCATATTGATACATCATTTATGTTTTGCGTGCTTTTTATTACACCCCATATTTATTATGGAAATATATTTGTTATAGCCCTTGGATGATACAAAAGCTACCCCTTGTATGGAAAACTTCATTTCATTTCCTCTACCTAATGTCATAAATACATTCTACTTGACATGTTACTATCAAATACTATATAAATAAGTGATAATAATAATAACAGATTCTTTTTTGGTGAACTGAAAGTGAGTATCCTTTTTATTTAGATTCTAAATAAAACCAGAAATTTCTTAAGTTCAATTACATGAATAGGAGAAACCAATTATACAATTTGAAGACTTCATTTCTTCCATGATATTTGTACTTTTATCTCGATGGAATTTTCATAAACTACTTTTCACAAAATTAATTACAACAATTTAGAACTCGGAAACATGCATTTTATAATCACTAACCAGTCAACTAAGTAAACGAGATATTGGTTATATTGGTTATAAGAGTGGATACAAGTATTTCAGAATTGAAATAACACCCGCCACAGGTTATTTCCAATGTTTAATTTCCAAATGTAAAATCCCCCCTCTTATTTTTTTCAGAAGTTTAGTTCAATTTCTCTACAAACAGCTAGTGTAACAATTTATGCGACATTATTATTATTACCAAACTTAAACAACTTTTTAACAAGAATGTATAATTTGTGAAATTATTTTAAATACGAAAATTATGAACTTTATTCTTTTATGTGATATTTATATTTATGAATTTTGCTTTTTAAGAAGTTAAAGCTCAGTATTCGTTTGCATATCCAACAATAGATACTTTGACCGACATATTTTTATTTGTTTTATGATCGGGGCAAAGCTAGAATTCTAGCTTCAATAAGTTCGGCAGCCACAAGTGATATTGACCAAAACTCTGTATTTGTGTTAATAATTTTACCTAATATGTATAAATAATTTATTTAGAACCTCAATAGATTATCTTTCTACGATTCAGGTCCAAACACTCAAGATTTTAAATCTAATTCTCTTTTGAGATAGAAAGAGTAAAATTTGCCAGCAATTAGTTGATCAAGATATTGTAAAGCAACAAAAAAGTTTCTCTTAGCAAATAAAGGTTTGCTCTATGAATTTCCTTTTCTAACTAGATTAAAATGATGGTCAAGAAATTAGAGTCATCAAAGGGGTGATTATGAAAAAGTTGCAAGTTTTGCTTAAAGTTCACTAATTGGATAACAACGTATGTAGCAGGCGAGGTCATTAACGATAAGACGGAGCACACCGACAAATTAATCCCCTTCCAGCATCTGTCATGTACTTTATTATTGGAATATAGCAAAGTAATTAGTGGAACTAATCTGTCCATTATTATTCTTAACTGAAAAGGCAAATGAAAGTTCGAAGAATACCTTTTCTCAAAGAAAAACAAAAGGACGGTTATTTCAAGAATTAATCCAAAGTCTAATCCATGTTATACACTCATTAAGAAAGATATTTAATAATTTTAAACACATGCTATTTTTCTAAACAACTATAATGTATCTCTTGTTAAGTAATCTATTTAATTAATACTCCATTAATTGAAGAAGGTAGATTTTAAAAAAATAATAAATAATTAATACTCCATTAATTGAAGAAGGTAGATTTTAAAAAATAATAAATAATTACTGCACTAATTATCTAAAACATCAAATTTATAAAAATAAAAAATATTTGAGATCAGATAAAGTAATTAGTAGTGACGTTAAAATAATAAATAATTTCTTATTATCTACAACATCAAATGTATATATATAAAAAATTAGAGATCGGATAAAGTAATTAGTAGTGACGTTAAAACAATTGGCTATAAAATTTTGGTTGAGTCCAGTACTTAAGCCACCGACACACTAGTGACTTTTTTCTCAACACTGGTTAGTGGTGACTTGACTAAACAGAATAAATAGTACACCAGTACTATATATTGAAGAAGGTGAATCCACAGTCTTTTTGGAACTATTTTGTTTTGTTTATTTCAATTGATACTATTGGGAGTCTCCCTGAACTCTGAAGTTTGTCCTAGTTACAAGTTTTCCTTATTTTCCAAGAAATTACAATTACATAACCATATTACATTTTAACTTCATGCTAAAATTATTTAAATTTGCAAAGAATTCCAGCCACATCTATAGCAATTAATACTCTATTAGAATACAGCAGCAAAGGTTTATATAGTATTCCGTTTGGTAAGAAAAACATACATAAATATTTTTCAAAGCAACACAACAATAACATATCCAATGTAGTCTCTTAAGTGGGGTCTGGGGAGGGTAAGGATGTACGCAAACCTTATTCCTACTTTTGTGGGGTGGAGAGACTGTTTCTGATAGAATCTCGACTCGAAAGCAAAGAAAAGGATATGAAGAATGGTATCAAGAAAAATATGACAACAAAATTACAAGATAAAAAGCAGTACACCTTGAAGAAAAGAATCTACTTGAATACTAACTAATACTATTAATAAGAAGAATAACCGGCTACCTACTAATCTTCTATCCTAATGCTCGACCTCCATACCTTCTTATAGGATCATGTCCTCACTAAGCTGGAGTTGTGTCATGTCTTGTCTAATCACCTCCCCCAGTTATTTTTCATCCTACCTCTATTCCTCCTAACTCAGTTATAGCCAACCTCTAACACCTCCTTAATGGCGCATCCACACACATCCTCTTCACATGTCCGAACCATCTCAATCTCGCTTCCTTCATCTTGTCCACCACGGGACAACTTCTACCTTGCCCCGTATAGCTTCGTTCCTGATCATATCCCTGCTAGTATACCCACACATCCATCCAAGCATCCTTGTCTTCGCTACACTCATCTTCTGAATGGGGTCATTCTTGACTGGCCAACACTCTGTTTGATACAACAAAGTTGGTCTAACCACCACTTTGTAGAATTTACCTTTGAGTCTTGGCGGCACACTCTTATCACACAACACCTTGGATGTGAGCCTCTATTTCACCCACCCCGCACCGATACGATGTGTGTCATCATCATCAATTTCCCATCTCCTTAGATTATGGAACCAAGATACTTGAAACTATCTTTCTTGGGTATGACTTGCGCATCGATCTTCACTTTCACCTCAGCCTCCTGTGTCACGTCATTGAACTTGCACTCTAGATACTTTGTTTTAGTCCTGCTTACCTGAAACCTTTGGACTCTAGGGTTTGTTCCCAAACTTTCAGTCTATTGTTAAATCCACCGCGCGACTCGTCAATTGATACTATCTCATCTGTGAATAGCATACACCACGGCACCTCCTCTTAAATATGTCGTGTCAATTCATCCATTATTAAGGCAGATAGGAATGGATTAATGGCTGATCCCCAGTGCAACCTCATTATGACCGAAAGGGCTATATTAGTCATTTTTAAGATTTCATCCTTATTTAGTAAATGTAATCTAAATTATTCTATTTCTAAAAATGTTAGTAGCTGAATAAAAGAGGCTATATATAATCAGCTTGTAACTTAAATGACCCAAAAAAAGAAGAAATGAACCAAATACCCTAAGAGAAAAAAGTGATACCAAAGTACCCTTAAAGCAGGAATTTCCTGCGTTAAAGGGCTTAACTGTAACGGCTCAGTTAAGTCCTTTAGGGGAGGAAATTACTGCGTTATAGGGCCTTGTATAATGCAGGAATTTCCTGTGCTAAACAAGTCAATAATTCCATTGATTTTTCAGTAGATTCTACTGCCCATCCGTACTTGATTTGACGTAAAGTTGCATAGCACAATAATTTGTTGCGTGATATGGTACCTTTAAACTCATTCAAACCCTATATAAAGCGAATTTTAGACGAAAGAAAAACACAAAAATTCATCCAACTTGTAAATCAGTAAAAAATTAAGGATATTCTAACTGTTAGGGTTTCTTTGTTTTGGGACGGAGACTATTTATGAGTCTAATAGTTCGTGTTATAATATTCCCCCAAAATACCATGTTAGGTTGCCTCTTGACCTAAAATATTCAAGACTACTCAAAGCCTTGTATAGTAGACTTAGACTTAGTAAGTGAGAATTTAATTTAACTGTAATAGGGAGATACCCAATATATTTTTCACCACAAGGATTAGTTAGTAATGACGTGTGGAATATCATAGATGATGTCTCTTTGAATGATTATTTGAAGGCGCCGGATGATTGTAGGAAATGTATCACTTTGAACGTCCTTGAGATGTATGTCAAGAATTTCCCTATCAATCGTCTTCAAGTCCCGGCTAGAGCTCTTCGGGAAGCACCGTCTAGAATTCAATGGGAAGTTCAGCCTGAAGTCGCTGATGTCCGTACTACTCATGTTAACACTTATCTTGACATGAGTTATTATGGAGACATTTTGATTGGTCAAATGTCTCTAGAAGCTTTGAGCCAGCAATTTGATGGGCAGTGGTAAATATTCATTATGTGTTGTAGCATGTGTTTATTATTATGTGTAGTAGCATGTGTTTATTATTTGTGTAATAGTGATGTTGATTATAAATTTTAGGGGTTATACACCTGATATGAATAATATTAGGCAGTCCTCTCAGTCAAGATGGATAAATCAGGATGGAACATCCTCAGCCTATTAAAACTATTCAAAAGGATGCTCCTTCCTCAAGTTTCAGTGCAGTTGATTACTATCGGTAGGTCTAATTTTTGAAAATCAATAGTATTATATTTGATGTTTGGTAGTAAAAATACTCTACTTTCTTGTGCAGGGAAAATTTTACACAAAATGAGCTAGTGGCACCAAATGTGGATCATTCCTCAAACCCATGCTATGTTAATTCTTATCGGTAGGTCCATCGTTTTTATATTAAATAATCTATATACTTTGATGTTTGGTAGTTAATAATATATTTTACCTATTTTCTATAGGATAAGACGTTTACTGGATGGTGTTGATTATCCGAATTATATAGAATCATCATCGAGTGATAGTGACGAAATATCTAATGCGGAGGAATCAGGGGATGAAGTCCCTTTTCAGCGAGTGAAAGAGAGGATGAGAATGATATTAATCCTCAAAGTCAAGTATGACAGTTAGAAGCGATGATGCAAAGTCCGTCACACCAGGAAGAACTGAATTCGCAGCACCCAGTTCACCAGCAAGAGTCGATGCCGCAAAGCCAATTTTAGCAACAAGAACTGATGCCGGAATTAAGCCTGATTTGGTGGCATTCCAATGAGATTCCCTAGCTTGATCATCTTTAAGATCACCCTGATACATTTGTCTTTACTAGGGATGATGATCATATTCGTCAAAGATTATGGAAAGAGCCAAACGATCTTTTAAAAGAGGATGGTCATATTGAAAAATGCATGATATTCAAATCGAAAAAGTCACTGCAAAGGGTTATTAAGGTTTTTAGCATCAAGAAGATGAGAATTTCAAAGTTGATGATTCCACTCGAAAATATTAGCGATTGGTCTGCAGGCGAAAACATCTAAGGTTATCAATGGATGCTCCGTGGTAAGGAGACTAATGATAAGATGTGGACTATTTCAAAGTACTACCAAAAGCATACTTGTGATATGGGTGAATGTCCAGATGATCATTTCAATCTAGATATCAATATGATTTCTACTGTTCTAGTTGGCGACATTTTCACAAAGCCCAAGGTACCCCCCCTGGCTCAAGTTTATTTTAATTTTGATGTTAATATAAGGTTCCTCGTTGCTAAATGTTGATATTGAAACTTCTTCAGGTTCAAAATTAAAGATTGCATTACAACCGTTCTGATCGCAAAACCATAAGTAGGCGAAAGGCATATCTTGGGCGTATGCATGCACATGAGATTCTCTATGGAAATTGAGAGGGCTCTTTCAAGACGTTGCCAAGATACATGGCAGCTCTACAACACTTCAATGCTAGTACTGTTGTAGAATGGAAGCTCAAGTCGAAACCTAGTGTGGCCGGTAATATTTTTCAGTTGGTTTTGCTCATTGTCGGCTAGTAATATCAATAGATAGCACACATATGTATGGGCTATACGACATCAAGCTACTAATTGCAGTTGGAATGGATATGAATGGGTTTATATTCCCTCTGGATTTTGCAATTGCAGCTAATGAGAGCACAGTGACATGGGGTATGTTTTTGACCTACTTGAGGCAACACGTTACTAAGCATCTAATGGGTATATACGTTATATCAAACAGAAATGCTGGCATATTGAGTAATATGTGGGACTTGTATAGGTGTCAGCCATCATATGCCCGCCATCGTTATTAAGGCATTTGAAGGCAGATTTTCAGAAGGCATATCGAAGTCCACCACTGAACAATTGGATGTGGGTGGCTGCAACAGAGCATCAGGAGAGGAAGTTTCATATGCGGATAGAGTTGAATAGGCGGACGGATGAGGAAGCCTACCACTGGTTGAATAAATTAGATAAAGAAAAATGGACATTACACAAAGATGAATGTAGGAGATAGGGGATGCTAACAACAAACAGCTCTGAGTCATTTAATGGCTTGTTGAAATATACATGGGGACTACTAGTTACTGCAATTATGAGAATGACTTTTAAGCAAGTTGTTGAGCGGTTCGTGACTAGATCAAAAGCAGCCAAAGGATTTGTGGCAGACGATGAAATGGATGCCAAAACTAACACAACTATTCGAGTATCACAAATATAAGTGTCAGCAACACTCAATGAATGAGTACAACCCGGCACAGCGTATATTTGAACTCACAAGAAGTGTGAACCAAGGTTGTAGAGGTAACATTCACAAGGTCGTAGAGGTAGCATTCACACAATTTGCGAGATGTCAAGAACATGCACATGTGGCAAGTGGAAATCATACCACATGCCATGCTCTCTTGCCTTCAAGTGTTTTCACAAAATTAGAAAGAACGCCTCGCAATATTTGACTTTGGAATATATCGTGGAAAATTATGCAAAAGCGTATGCCGGTCAGTTCTACCCACTTGGTGATGATAGCTCTTAGCCACCAGAGCCATTTTCCATGGTTCCTAACAAAGCATTTATCTGTAAATTGAAAAAGTGAGCATTCACCCGAATTCCCAACGAAATGGATGTTCAATTGGGGAGATACACTCGAAAATGCTCAATTTGCAATGATTTTGGTCATGAGTGTCCCCAATGGAGTCATGGTGAAAGTACCTCTCATGGTGGCGGTACATCTCGCGGTAGCAGCACATCTCGTGGTAGCAGAACATCTAGTCACAGGCATGAATTGATGAATTTATTTTAACTATTTTCTTTGATGATATACTTTAAGTATTTTCGGTTTGTTATTAATGATGTACTTTAAGTATTTTTAGATTGTTATGAATGATGCAATTTAATTATTTTGAGATTGTTGTGAATGATGCAATTCAGAAATAACGTATCTTAAAAAAAGGATAAAGACATAACAATGATAAAGTCTCGTAAAATATAATGATTAAGTTTTGTCACTTTCTGGGACGATCTCGTCATCATCGTCATTTTCATCTTCTTTACTTACTTTCTCTTCTTCGTTGACTTCCCCTGCTTCATCTTCATCATACTCATTGTGGTCTAAATCCCGACTATCATCATTAGGAGCACTTTCTTGGTTTATGCAACAATATGGCACTCCACAATTTAATGTCTATGGTAAATATTTGGAAGGCCTATCCATTCTTGAATAGCTGGAAAAACTGGATAAGAAGAATCTTTGAGAAGATTTTAATTTTCTAACAGTTTCCAATGCTCTTCTTCATCCGCTCCATGAAAGTTAAGATTGTCCAAAGCATGATACATGTCTAATGCTTTTTGTATTTCTAAAATTTCTTTCATCAAGTGTTGGATGACTAGTGCTTCATCCATGAATTTGGAGGTTTGAAATGTAGCCAACAATGCTTGTGGCACGACCAAATTATGCCAATGACATAATACCTCATAATCACACCTTTTTGAATATAATTCAACCCATTGAAGCTTTTCACCCCAAATTCAAACCCCCTCGGATTTTGAGGAGTGTGCATCGCCCTCACTAATGTGTCCAACAACTTTTAAATCAACATGGATACAAAGAGGTCGATTTTCAAAGGGTCGAACAACACCGCACCTTTTTTCATCTGATAAATCTAGGTAACATCCTAATATATATTTTTCAAAATAAGATTCAATTGTGTTTGTTTCTGTCCTACCATGGGACTTCCTTAAGCTACCTTCACCTTTTTGTCTATTTCTAAACCAACTATTGAATGTAATATTTCTAGGCATTCTAAAAATGTGGTTTTTTTACCTCAATGAATACAATTATTGTTGTGTTTATAACATCATAAATCTACCATGCATAATGCATATAAAATTATCGCTATATGTGTGTGTCATATAAAGTGGTCAAACGCATGCATTGTATTGTCAATCAGGGTTGTCATTTAGAAACGTCATTAATCCACTATGCATAACGCATGTAAAATCAACGTTATATAAGTGTGTCATATAAAGTGGTCAAATGCGTGCATTGTGTTTCCAATCAGAGTTGTCATTCAGAAACGTCATAAATCCACCGTGCATAACGCATGTAAAATCAGCGTTATATAAGTGCGTCATATAAAGTGGTCAAATGCGTGTATTGTGTTGCCAATCAGAGTTGTCATTCAGAAACATCATAAATCCACCGTGCATAACGTATGTAAAATTAGCGTTATGTAAGTGTGTCATATAAAATGGTCAAACGCATGCATTGCGTTGTCAATTAGAGTTGTCATTCAGAAGCGTCATAAATCCACCATGCAAAACACATGTAAAATCATCGTTATATAGAAATAAAGTGCTTGCGAGTGTTATATAACATAATTGACGAATAACTAGCAACCACACAAGATCGAGTTAATATGTCATTTTTTAACCAATTTGAATATAGTAGTCGCATTACATCGCTCTTTCCAGGAGACATATTAGAAGAAATGGGTAGGGCATGGGAATTGGGTGAATATTTTGAATACTTGAATAACCCGAACGAGAGATACAATCAACGTTACAACAATACAATGACAAATGAGTGGAATTGGCATGTTAGGGAGTCTGCAACGCTTGAACAATACTTGAGGGCATTTGGACTTAAACGCCTAAAAAGTCGTGCTATGTCAATGCCTCGTGGCACTCCACAAGATTTGAATTTTTCTCTTAATCGTTTTCACGAAGAGAACAATCGAATGAAAATACGTTGCATTACGGCTGGATATAGTCGAAGTGGTTACGTCATATCCAAGTGGGACTCGGACTGTGAGATATCTTATGATGATGATGATTCCCCATGATCTTATTACTGTTTTTTTAAAATAAAGTAGGTGGGGTCATAGTCATGATCCCACAACCCATTGAGTTTAATACCTACATGAGTAGCCTTTCGCTGCTTAGTAAACTACAAAAAATTCAATGTCGAATGTTAGGAATGTAGATTGGTCGGTATTCTTTCCAAAGGATCCGAATAGCAGTGGTGATGACAACTCAAATCATAGCAGCTATTCCGGTGATTCCTCAACTGATAACATTTAATTCATGCTAGACGATTTGAAGCCCCACCTTTTAATAGATCATAATGACGACTTTCGTGAGCTGAAAAATTCAAATTCAGGTGAATATTATTTCCGCTTACATCGCGAATGGGCATATCGGTAACGCCGAATCACAACGTCTTGTTCGTGACTTGAAAAATCTCAACGCTCCAATCCCAACAAGATTCTCAATGAGCATGGCTCTAACTGATCAAGATTCTTGCGAGGTTGCGATAAAGAGGATTAGGAAAGAGAACAACCAAATGCTAGCATGATGCTGTAGATTTTACATGCTCAAGTTCGCCGAAGAACAAGCATCATCAACCGGTAGGGAACTAGCATCTACAGAAAGAAAATTTGTCTTAAGAAACCCAAGATATTTATTTGAGGATGATATTGACAACTTTAATTCTGATAATTAAGAATATTGTGATTTTAATTATATTTTTAATGTATGATGGTGTCATTAATTAGAAGAATACTAGTATGTTTAGTTTTGCACTTATTCTTATATTTTATTATTTACTTACTTAAGCGTGTTAATACAGAACACAAATAAACTACTACATAAAAAGCGACGATTACATAATACATTAGAAAAACCATAGAAAGCACATACATAATACATAAAAAGTGAAACTACTAAAAATAAAAACAAACTACATAGGAAATAATAAACCAAACCGACAATGCAACATTTCAAAATTACAAACAACAACAAGAGATCACAAATCATCCTCCTAAATTTCACTTTCTCTTTCAAAGCATTTGTCTCGCGTTGAGAGTCTCTAAGATTATCCTTGAAAAAAATCTTTTTTTCTTCCGATTCTTTTAGCAACATCTCCACAAGTTCAATTCTTTCTAGAGTTTCCATAAGTTGACACTGCAAATCAAACTTCACGGTAACTACATTGCTTCGTGAAGTCGCGTTATCTCCATCAACTAGTGCCTTTGTAACCTTTGGCGCCACCGTTTTATCCACGAGAACTTGATCTTCCCACCGAAAATATGTGCACCCACCATTTGCCTAATAAAATAACAAATAAAAAATAAGTTTTGCAAAGTAGAAAATGTAACAAAAACTCTATAAAAAGTTGCAAAATAAACTTACTTCGGGCACTTTACAACGCCAAAAACGACATCCCAGATTTTCTGTGGTCCTTGATATTTTGAGCCAAAGAATATACACTGCAATAACATACGTGGGGTTCTATGGCATGAAATGATGATTCGGAGTTTCGAGACATGACTTATGGGGCAGGGGTAAAGTATAGCATAAGAGTGAAAATGGAGGAGAACGGAGAAGCGTTGGAAAATGGAGGTTCTCCCCTAATTTTAATGACTTGTTTAACCCAAGAAATTTCTGCGTTATACAAGGCCCTATAACGCAGTGATTTCCTGCGCTATAGGACTTAACTGAGCCGTTACAGTTAAGTCCTTTAACACAAGAAATTTTTGCTTTAAGGGTACTTTGATACCACTTTTTTTTCTTGGGGTATTTTGGTTCTTTTTTTTATTTTTTATTTTTTATTTTTGGGGTCATTTAGGTTCCGGACTTATATATAATCCAATTTGAGCGATGCCCCCTGAAGGGATAGATAGTTTACCTGTAGCATTTTAGCGCTGTGCCACTGTAATATAATGTACTTGTATAAAGTAAAAAATAAGATTATTAACGTTGATTTCGAAGTTGCAAAATATCCTTCCAAGGTCAACATTTTTTGAGTCCAGAACTAAAATGACTCAACAAAAAAAGACTTGAACCAAAATACTCCAGGAAAAAAAGTGGCACAAAAGTATCTTTAACGCAGTATTTTACTGCGCTAAATGATATTGCCTACCCCTCTAGCGCAGTAAAATACTGCGCTATAGGACCTATTTGGTTTGGTTAAACTCTCTTTCTTTTACATTTTCACACTTTTTACATACTTTAGCCATATATTAATCATGCTTCGAGACTCCGGAACTTTAATATTTTATATAGAACCCTACTTATTTTTGTGCGATTAATAAGGTAGGCTCAATACGACAAGGATACACAAAACTTCGGATTGTTGTTTCAATGGTTAAAAAGTGCTTGATGTCCTTCTTTTTTCTTTTTTCTTTTGAAGACTTGTTGTCATTAGCCTTAAGTTATTTATGTTTTAAATTTATTTTGATTATGTCACAATTTTTTTTGTTATCAATTTAGGAGGTGACACTATAAACAATAATAAGGACTAAGATAATATTTATAAATATAAATAAATACGCAAAAAATATATAATGTTTACTTAGACTGTAAAACTTAATTGTATGTACACTATCGTGGATGGATCCCATATGTGCTATGCTTGAGACAATCCTTAGGCCTAAGTCTCATATCATCCCCACCACCGTCGCCATTGTCTCCATCTCCCTTTTTCCTCTTAATAAGAGGGCGCTCTAAGCCATGATCATTCCTCGCCCTTGCGCCCTTCTGCATAACACACTTTTTCTTGGGATCTAGCCCCGCTGGTACGCTTGGAATCTCATCCTCGTCGGGAGATGCCACCGCAGGCGCCGAAGGATGATCCTGAAAAATATATAAAAATTAGTATCATTTCTTATTTATATTAAATACATTAACGTTTGTTGAATATCAAACTTGTGTATCGACGGGTGCCTGAGTAGGCTCCTGAGATGGGTCTGGTGCAGAATATGAAGTAGTCTAATGGACGAGATGCTGTTCGAGGTCCAAATAAAGGTTAAAAAAATTAAATAAATATTCACCTTATATTGAATAAAATTAATTTTTACTAAAAATCTTACCTGTGGCTTGACAGTGTCATGAGAAGACACCTCTGGCTCGGCAGACCCATGAGAAAACGCCTGAATGGGTCGCTCTGGTGGATCCATTGGCGCCGAACCTAAAATATAAGAAATTATGAAATAATAAGTAACACATATATTTAAAATAAGTACTTTAAATAATCAAATAAGTATTTTTAAATATTCACCTTATATTGAATAAAATTAATTTTTAATAAAAATCTTACCTGTGGCTCGACAGTCTCATAAGAAGACACCTCTGGCTCCGCAGGCCCATGAGAAACGCCTGAGTGGGTTGCTCTGGTGGACCCACTGGCGCCGAATCCTAAAATATAAAAACTTACGAAATAATAAGTAACATATATATCTAAAATAAGTGCTTTAAATAATCAAATAAATATTTTAAATACTAACCGGGATTAAAAAGTCATTGACGTCAAGAATCCTGGGACCTTCTAAATTTCTCACTGGCTGCTCATCGTCTAATGATGCGCGAAACGCCGCCCAATCGATGTCATCACGTTCCTCCATGTTCACATTCTGGCTCGGCTGAGATGAAGACCCAGTTATCTCCGCAAGTAGGCGCGCTGGCATAAATGTAGGTGATTGTCCAGCTGAGCTTCCACTGGCCTGGAACGGCTGAGGATGGACTAGAATGGGAATGGCCTCTGGAATGGGAGCAGCCTCATCTACCAGATGGTGTCCTCCACCACTAGGTCCTCTAGCAGCACCGCGTCCTCTGACAGCACCACGTCCTCCTCCTCGCGCCACCGTGTACTCGCCCTCTGATATAGGATCATCCATGCGCCTAAACTCTCCTGCCTATCGGATACCGTCCTCGGATATCCGTACCATCTTCATCGCAAGCCCCGTAACCTCGGGGTAAGACATATGTGCTAACCCCAATATGCGTAATCGCTGTACGGCCACCAGCTGCATTTGTGTTCAACAGTAAAAAATAGTTATTTTTAAAAAGTAATAATTAATACAATTAAATAAATCTAAATATGATAAACTTACCAACGCCTCGTACTGCCCCGCGAGTGTTGCGTATCCTACATCCCTTGCGGGAAGCAAAGCTAGGTTGCCAATCAATCGACATGTGATCCCATGATACCAGTGCATGTAATCCATGATGGGAGTTGCATGACCGACCACCACTAAAGTCCCCAACCCGTCCTACCAATGTTGGAGCTGGACACCCACGAAAGCAAAAAATGCATCATCGATAGCCGCTCGATCGTCCGGCTGGTAGTGTCGGAGCTCATGACGAACGCCGGGGGGTATATTCTGAGTATGCCCAAACTATCATAAGACACGCTCGGGCATGTGATCCTTAATGATGTCTAGGTGTATGAATGGACACAGCGACCTCCACACAGCCTGACCAGCCCTGCAAAAGGCCAGCAACCTATTCAAAATAGAAGCGTACGACATCCATATAAATAGCTGCATAAAATATAGATACAAATTAGCGATCACCAAGTAGAAAAGACCTTTAATTAAATTAATAATGTAAAGTTAAATAGTTTTACCGCATCGTCCGTCATCTGATCAAGCTGGTCCCGGAATGGAAGAATACTGTAGTGCATATCCACATCCCGGTCAAAACCTATAGCCCACCTCCTCGCATAGGGCATGTCAATACCAAGGTGATGCCTAGGTATGGGCTGAAAAGGTAGCATCCTCTCCCACGCCCATAACTGAAAACAATATTAGAAAATACAATTTTTAGTCGTCGTTTCAAGAGGTTTGTTTACATTAAAGGAGCACACACTTAAAATGTTACCTTGAGAAGAGAAAAAAATGCACACACATCGCTGATACGGCCAATAGACGCTCAGCATAGGCATCGGTAGAGGTACGCTAAAACAAAGACCGCCCCAGCTGTAGTCTCCCAAGTGTTCCAGATGTTCCAAGAAAATCAAATACCATAAGTTGACATAGGCACCCGATATGTTCGGGAACAAGATGCCCTCGAATATAATAAGCAGATACAAACAAGCATGACGATCAACAACGTCCTGAGGAGTGCCTTTCTCAATAGGAGGCTCTGCAAGCAAATAAGTGCAGAGTGCACTAATCTACACCCGACTCAATCTTAAGACCTAGGCCGCAGCACCAGGCATGAAGTGGGTGAGCCTAGTCAACTCTGACACCCATGGCCTACCAGGAGGAGGCTCGTACTGACTGTATAATGGCTCTCCATCTACCTGCAATCCAAACCAGACCTCCACATCCTGAAATGTAATCGTGGCCTCACCAGTGCGTAGACGGAAAGTATGTGTCTCCGGCCTCCACTGCTCAACTGTGGCCGTAATGAGCGCCCAATCATGTTGTACCTGACCAACGGACACTCAACAATAGCTACAGCCCCGAAATAATATCTCTAAGTCACGGGGGTATAGGGGGCACTCGCGTAGAAGAGCCCACGCTCTTTGTAGCCTATGGGAATGAAGCCTAGTCGCTATCCCTATAGCACCAGTCCATAATAACTCTAACCTATGATTATCTTGCAAAGAAAGTACTGATCTATCATCGGTCTCTGGGTGAACATTCGGATCCATGAAAGAGCCGTGTAATCGTAGAAACTAAAATTATTCATTATTCTTTAAATTAAAATGAAATTATATCAACTAATTAATCATTTATAGGGAATATGTGAATTATGTTGTATTATATTTTGTGAATAATTATATCTAATTACAATTATTCTCCTAACTACAATTAAATAAATAACGAACTAATTTATTTAACGATTAACATGGGAAAAACAAATAATTAACATGGGATAAACAATTTCACAAATAAATAAATCAACAATGCCATAATTAACAAATATTAGGATTGGTGATGTTTTTTCCCCCTAATTAAACAATTAATAAAGAATTAACAAATTAATAATTCATAATCAATAAACAAAATATCAATTCATAATCAACAATTAACAACTAATAAATTAATAATGGCATATTTTACAGTTAACAGTAGATTACTATATTAAATAATTCATAAACAACTAACAAATTAACAATTCATAAACAATCAACAAATAATAAATTAACCAAAAAAAAATAGAAAATAGTAGCAAAAAGCTATTGCCAGCGATCAAGCACCAAAAAAAGAAGAAGATTTTTTCCCCCGAAATTCACAACTATTAAACGTTAAACTATCACGACTCATTTTAGAACCGCACGGGCACCTACCTTTTTTCACCTCGGTAGGCGAACCCTCTTATTGAATAACACATCAATTGAATCGAGACAGTTCATTTAAACCAATTGATATTTAGAAATAACAGCGGAACATCATAATATAATAAATAAACTCAAGTTTTAATAAGATTACAACAATTTAGTAATTACAGACTCAATCCAACTTCCCATGACCTGGTCTAGACTAGTACAAGAGTGGCTAAATGTATTCCAAATTTCCCACTACATTCTAAGACTCAACCTCCGACCCGGAATGAAGTGGGAGGAGGCCTTCCAGATAGACACCACACATTTCCGCTTCATACCACAACCAAACACCTAAAACAATCTAAACCCCAAAAAGGGTGTAGCAAGTGTAATATCAGTACAATCCACGCGTACTGAGTAAGCATCATAAGCCGACAATAGTTAGAAACATATATTAGTAAAAGAATTCACAGATAAACGTGATAGTAACCAAATCAAGTCATACGTTTATCCACCGCGCATATAACATCAAATACCTTTAATCATTAACTTTCCTCTAATAATCACAAGTCAATTTCACAATGATTTCACATGATCATAGCTCATTCTACCATTCATTTTTAGTCTAAGAGTCAACTCCTCATTATAACACCTTTTACCCTACATCACTTAGAGACCAAACATGTAATTGATCTTACGGACGATCTAAGGTATAATTCAACAAGTACAAACAACCACTACTACGCCAAGCACACGTCATCGCCTAAGTAGAGCATCTAATCCTAAATGTGAAAAGTCTAAATACATCAAGTTTGAATCCAACATCACAAGTACAACACCAAAACATCAATAAATTATAAACCATGGTGCAATGCAATGCAATGCCATGCAAATACTGTGTACACATGTGCTCCGGACGGAAATATCGACATCTCGGTAGCACAACCCAGTGTGACTCGCGAAGTCTAAGTGCCACCTGTCCCGGATCTTTGCCCAACATACAGACGGGACCCCAGATCTTTGCCCACGGGGGGTTCTCACCGGCACCACTCTGGGAGACCCGCGGAGTCCATGCACTCACTCAATCAACTATTCTGGAACTAACATCGGATATCGGCCATCTCACGTCACTCAAGTAAAACCGAGCCCAGCTCATCGAGTGTTTCATCAAATATCATCAATATCTCAACAGTGTATCATGAAAATGAGAGTGCATGCAATGCATGTATTCATATCAATAATCATGCTCAATGTCACAAGTACCAACAATGGGTATGCCAACAATATATCAGAATCACAAGTACCAACAGTGGGTACGCCAATAATATAATAGCCCAGATGGGACAACAGATGTCAGTATCAACTAACGACACTTGACATCAAGCCAACACAATAGAACAATCAATCACCATAAAACGGGACGGCTAGTCCCAAACACACAACAGGTTAATCCAGTCGATATACGTTATTACCACTTCCCTCAATCAGCCTATTAGCTTAGCACAAGTAATTTCACCTTCTACCCATAATCATTCATCACAACTCAGCCTAGAATTCGATCACAATCGTTGGTACATTTTATCCTTCCATTATCCAACTAGATTAACTATTAATGGCATAGCACAATTAATCACAAATTACGAAAATTCTCATCGTGAGGCATAGAAAAATTAGGTATCACCCACTAATCCCAGTCACATAAATCCACCGATATTCAAACAAACCAATCAAGTATCCAAAAGAATCTACAAGCCACAAGCCAGAACATACAAATCACACATAATACCATCCTAAGATTCCATCCCAAATCTCTAATTCCTACGCATGCATTCTTCGTTCCTTCTAATATATGAATATGTGAAACTAACTGGAGTCTACCGAAAGGAAAGCCGTAAACTACCTCTTGGACGAGCGGGTGCCACGAATATCCATTGACCCTTCAACTCAATCACCACATCGTAATCCGCACGAAAAAGCTTGGAGATGACCATGAGGCCCAAGGATAGACATTACTATTAGAACCTTCATAAGAGATTTCGGATTAAAAGGAAGGTTTGGGGATCTTAACCCACCTTTAGTCTCCATTTACAACGACACTAAGTGATTTACCAATTTTTAAGCTTATATTAAGGAAGACTCATTTCCAAGATCCATGGAAGGACTCACTTTTAAGAAAAAGAACGTAGGGATCTAGGTTATTAATTCATTTAGGGGAAGAAGATGGAAGATTGCTTAACGGGATTCTTATGAAAGATATTGCTAACCCATCATTCTCCCACCTTAGATACTTGTAATACCCATTAGATAATTCTCTAGGTGAAGACTTTTAGGAGTAATTTACTGGGTGGAAGAAGGATTTGAAAGTGTTAGAAGGATTATTAATACCAACAATTTTTTATTTTTGTACTTCCCCACAGACCGAGGCGGCTGGAATTTAGGTTTGGGAGAAAAATGGGACCAATTCTCGAAATGAAGTCTTAAATAGTGATTTCACTGTACGAGACCTCCCCAGCGGTAAGTTCACTACTTTAGCGGTGCCGCTAGGGCGGCTAAGTGGCCTCTATGGTGGCTCACTGGCCATATGCTCTTACCACTATGGCGGTGATTCGATCGCTACAGCGTCACTGCTGTAGCGCCAATACTAGCGCTATGGCGGCTCAGCTGGGCTTGGTGGCCCACGCTTCCATCCCTCACGCGATGCGCACAATGATTTCGATTGAATTCAATTATTTCTAGAACATAACTAGACGAAGACATTATTAAGGTGCCGGAGTTTGTGGTCTTCGTTCGAAATTCACCGTAACGATGAAACGGGTCGTTCCATAAACATGCCTAGGATATAATGTAATAAACAAAATAATAAAAAAGTTCATAGTAGAATACCTTGATCGAAACTTGTTGTAGGGTTGTTTTTTAATCGAGTTGTACGCCGCTTTTCCAAAATTCGACCTTAGAATCTTGCTCCTTGAATATACCGAGAATTCAAACTTTCCAAACAAAATTTAAATTGAAATGATGTTTTTTGAGGTGAGCCCGCTATGTTTTTGACCTTCAATGATGGATTGGGATTTTTTTTTAATGGAAGTGGGAGACCAGCGGTGGTGGAACCCGATGGTTTATGTGGGGCTTCTATTGCGTAGTATTTTACTGCGCTAAAGGGGAAAGGCAATATCCTTTAGCACAGTAAAATACTGCGTTAACGATACTTTTGTGCCACTTTTTTTTTTTTTTTTGGAGTATTTTGGTTCAAGTCTTTTTTTATTGGTGTCATTTTGGTTCCGGACTCACATTTGTTGTCTAGATCTTTTATTTCTAAACAATCCAACCTTACAAGGTCAATTTATTCAATTTAATACTCCCTTTGTTTCAAATTATTTGTCTTTTTTTGTTTTATACGCTTCGTAAGAAATATTAATTAAAAGAAGTACTTGACTACTTTTACTCTTATTTATGTCTAAGTTATAAACTTTCTCCATTAAATATTTACTCTATTTATGTGTCATCTCCATTAATGACAAAATTATACTAAGAGTAAAATGGGGAAGAAATAATTAATTATACCTTAAACTTCTAAAATGACAAATAATTTAAGACAACTATTTTTAATAACTACGATGAATAATTTGAGACAGAGGGAGTAAAGGAAAACTAGTTTTGTTTCACATCAGATTATAAAGGAAAAGTTTTTAGGATTAGGACAAACATGGTGAAGAACTTGTATAATTATAACTTGTGGGGATTGCTTTAATATCCTAATCTTTAATTAGAAGTTTTGATTTCAATCTTTGAGAATGAAAAACCTCTTAACAAAGACCATCATTTATTTGTCAACGCAAATTCAAAATAGTTTGAATCAATCTATCTATCTATACTATTTTAAAAGTATGAATATAAATGTTGGTTGACCAAAATATCCTTCAAATATTGAATGACTTTTTATCCCTATAAAAGTTAAATTATTATTTTATAGTTGGATACTAATGTCATATATCCTAATTTTACGAATTTGAAGTAAAAACCAATTGCTAGATTTACAATAGTTGGAGGAGTCTTCCTAATATGAACTGCAACGAGATTAAAACTTCTTTCAAAAGTTTGAACACTTCTAGAATTAAAACTACCACATTTAATTAATTTAAATCTCTTAAGAAGCTCAGGGCAAAGATGTTGGTTTCCTCTTCAGCTCATTGTGTTACCTTGTATCTTGTTCTTGATCAAAGCGCGCTTCTTTAATATGCTTTTGTCTTTTATGTTTTTTATTTTTAGGAATAATAAGGTACTTAATACATATATTTTTATTAGTCTTGTCGTCACCTGTAATCTTTATGTTCTGAGTTGTATATGAGAACTTTCAATTTTATAGGAATATTAATTTAGTCAGAACTTGTCATTCATACAATTATCTCATGAGACTAATGCTGAAATCTAGCATGGATCATTAGGTTTTGGCGGTTGTTGGAGATAAAACTACGGTAAATTTAAAAACTACGGTAAATTTTCTATTTTTGACTATTAAATTAAGTTTTTTCAATATATTGTAAATTTGGTTCTTGATATGTATATGTTTTCGATAAAATTTAGTACATTGATTGTGTATTATGGATACATGAGGAGTAGGTTTTCTAACTGAAATTATATTGCTGGGTAACTTCTTCTTTTTTATTTTTTATTTTTTTTCAAAAGATATAACTGTCAACAGAAACGGGGAATTGTCCCTTTAACAAAAGTTCAACAAAGGATAACTAAAAAAATGCCCTTTTAAGTAGGTAATAATAGTATACTGCATAGAGGAAACATTGTACTTAGAGTTGTTAAGAAGCTTAAGAGGACATTACTGTGTTGTATCATTTTTCCATTGGAATTATAATGTTTTCCAACTAAGTTAAGGTATCGGGAGAAAACAACAACAAGCAATGCATAGTCGTTTCATTGACTGGCTCTTTCCGTTGTTCATAGAAATAATTCTATCATCGCCATCAAAATTATACGTTTCAAGGTGAGTCAATTGGATTTCTTGGTTGAGGTGATCGTTTCGTTCTTGGTTAGATGATTCTATTTTAATTAAGTGTTATTCACCGCTGAGTGTACTTGGCATCCTAAAACCAATTAAACAATAGCATAGTGATTTTGTAGAATGCATATATTTTATTGTTCGGCATGATCAAGTTTCCAGTTATTTGCACTAACTCAAGGAAAATATGGTGACAAGAGTATTTGTTCTTTAAGCTGCTGCATTTACGTTGATGCCTGATGTACCGTTATGTTTCTCAAGGTCTAATTCTCTTATGAAGGGAGAGATTTGTGTGGATCTCCCTGATGTTGAATGGCTAGAGATGACGGTTGGGTGTATTTAGATGTTTAGAGTCTATATATCTAAGAATTTTGAAATTGCAGGTACACGACAGAATCATACTATTTCATTACTTAAAGGAGTAATTACGTAGGCACAATAAATAAACTTTTTGTCAATTCTTTATTTAATGTTGACATTTATGTTGTGTTTTTGTCGTGGTTTTGCATACACAAAATTGGGACCAAATTATTTTATGAAATTTTTATCAAGTTTTTGATATACTTATGGTTGATTTTAAATAATATATGCAAATTACAAAGCTTAAGAGAATCACAAATAATAGTACCTAATATTTTTTTGTGATGATTTACATTGATAGGAAATAACGTGTAGAGCACGTTTATAGAGACTAGTATATTTTAAACACACAAAAAGCACAAAGAGAAGTGGGTGTTAAAATTTACATTCCTTCTATGTTATGATTTACATTAATGATTGAATATTTACTTTGCTTTTAGTTTATTTGTTAGGGTTTGCCTGAATTTTCACCTTATTTGGATTGTATCATAATTTTGTTTTATTTCAAAATGTTTTTCTTGATAAAAGAGGTTTCCTTGATGGAGAAGATCTCTTCCATATTTAATAACCTTTTCTTAGCGAAAAAGTTTCGGACTTCTATAAATTGAAGATCCGTCTCTCTCACAAAATACATAAAATAACATTCACAATGTAGTTATTAAAGAGTCTCATTTAGGTGGAGATTATTCTCTCATAGTTTTAATGTTTTCTTTTTATATTAATTTTTTATATATAGGTCACTTGACCAAATCATATTATAATATTATGCTTTTTTAGTATATTTTTTTTGTCGTCTGATTTATCGTCCTTCAATGTTTATAATTGATAGCTTCCTCCATATGATGCTTATTTTAATCCCAAAAGTCGGGACTACCAAATTTTATTTATTGTGGTGGTACATTCAGGGCATTTGGTAAGAAATGTAAGAAGGAGCAATGAGTAGTGGGTCCAAAATTTATAATAGTACTATATTATATCCACCTTTCATTTCGTGCCTTATGTCGTCTTCTGTCTCTGTTTCTTTCCATTAGGAAATATGCACATCCCACAATGCCCACGGCATTGTACAGTTTGAAAATGTCGTAAACTGCTGTTGATCAGAGAAAATAAAATTAAAATTAATTTATTTATATTGAACGTGTAAGTTACCTTATGCAATTAAAAAAAAAAAAAAAAAAGATCTTGTAAGTAACCTTTACCTATTCATGCATTTTATAGAGGATTATCTAATCAACCATTTTTTATTTTCTATTTTATCAAGTTACGTTAGGCTTATTATAGAGGGTTATCTAATGTTGCATGTCGTGTTAGTATGACAAAGTAAAAACGTTACAGTACACAAATATTGAACTGAAACAAATTAAAGAAGTGACTTGTCATTTTGCATCTCTACTATGTTTCACATCTTCCAATTTAGCTTATATTTATTTCATGAATTTTGTGAAAAATGTTACTATTACAAAATTAATATGCTAAGATTTTATTGATCTTTACACCAATTTGGAAGAAACGTCATACAACTATAAGGTCATTGTGTCTGTACTTTCGACTTTTTTCACAATATATTTAAGAGATAGGTCCCTTTTTTATTTGGTACATTAGAAGCAAGTTCCTAAAGAAACTCGTTGTTGCCGGGGATGCGGGATGCCAATAATGTTTTATTATAAGTTGGCTCTGGATACACGCTTTGCACGTGTGCCCTTGTCAATGGGTATATAAATTTAAAATACACATATATTATAAATAATATGTTTGAGTATTAAAAGTTAAAAAATATAAAAATTTAAGGGAAAATGACTAAAATGACGACTAAGCTATAGCTGAATTTGCAGTGACACACTCATACTTTACGAGGATCCTATGACCCCTGGATGTTTTTTAGCACTTCTTTGACATGTATTTGGTGAGCTGAATAACAAACCAAAAATTTGTTATTTCATTTGTACACACACGCTGATCAAAAGGCAAAAAGATAAAGGAATTCGGTCATCATCACTCAATTTCACTCTTCAAATAAAAGTAAAAATGGAAACCCACTCCTTCACATTATTTTTGTATAAAAAAATTTTGGGAAAGAAATTACAAACACTAACGTTTCAAATGTAAGATATAAATTAAAAAAGATTTTTTTTTACTTAAATGGGAGCTTACCTCTTTAAGACAACCACTAATCTAGAGAAGAAAATGGAAGTTTTGAGCTCCAATGCTTGGATTTTAGCTATCAATGGCTTTTTCAATTTAGGAATGGTGCTTAAAGAGAAAATGGAAATGAACCGTTCTTTCTCTCCTACGTGGCCAATATACACGAATCTAGCTAGTGTTATTAACTATCTACACGCTCCGTGTGTGCAATTTCAGTTTCATGGCTAACTCATCCGATAAATGTTAAAAAAATACTTAAAATTATCAGGGGAGGTCATAAAGCCCCCGGTAAAGTATGAGTGAGTTACTGCAAATACCAATAATAGTATAGGTGTCATTTTAGTCATTTTCATAGATTGTATTGCTTGAATATTTGAAGCTTAGCTTGGAGTGGTTCATAAAAAGGCGTCCAAGCCAGGTCAATTCACTACACAAAAAAAAAAAAAAAAAAAAAAAAAAAGTAATTTGCGAAAGTTGAAAGTTGTAATTTTTGGGATTTTAACTTTCACTAATTGCTTGGCGAAGCTAAAACCCTTGCAAATTGGAACTTTCAACCTCCGCAAATTAACTTTTTTTTTTTTTTTTTTTTTTGTAGTGATTGCACTACGTAAGTTCGATTTTTTGTCACTAACTTTACTTTTTATGCTAATCCAGAAATGCTCTTAAAATCGGGAAAAAAAAAGAGCTCTAAAAAGATAACCGACACACAACTGTATCTCTATCTGCCTCAATTTATAGGCTCTAATTTGACTGGACACTGTTATTAAGGCGATAATTACAAATTTATTATTCAAACCAGAGTAACTCCAAAGAAAAAAAAAAACATTTAAACCTTCTTTGATTGGAAAAAAAAGAAAAGGATCCAATTACACTCTTTTTATGGTAGGTTATTCGAAAACAAGTGTACAACTTACAATTTATTTATTTATTTGGAAATAATCATAATTGAGTACAACTATGCCAAAACTACAGCACCACAGGGATAGACATTTAGGATGAGCTTCATAATAAAGCCAAGAAATACACGTGAAAGGAATGTATTTATTTTGTCGTAAACCCTAGCGCTAGAGAAAACGTAACACCATTGAATTGTCTTTATCACGACTTGCTACTCGACCGGCATTTTCTTCGAAAATACTCTAAGAGGGGCATATATATCCTAAATCCTTTATTCTTTTTTGTTTTCGTTTAAGTTTGTACGAGTACTCTTTTTATGGGTGATTAATTCCAAAAGCTTCCGTAATAACGGTGGAATACATCGACAACACTTTAAATTTGTCAATAATTTCATTTAGACACTCTGCGACATATTTTGATTTAGCAACTGAACTCATAATAAAGTGTTTCCATTAGACAATTCAGTCTCAAATTTTATAAAACATTTTGCACGTGTTGTTAAGCGTCATTCACGTAAATAAGTTTACTTAAAATACATCACATACTTTAATTATACGCATTAACCTCCATAAGTCGTAAAAGCTCCAGCCTATTCCAACTGAAGTTGATATGTATAATTAAAGGAGGTGACATATAATATGTGGTTAACTCATCTACGTAATAGGCACTTGAAAATATGCGCAAAAGCTTTTTCTGAATTTGAGCCGAAAATGTCTAATAGGAACATTTACTTATGTCCATGTGCTTAATTAGAAGAGGCCATAAATTAAATGTCTAAATAAAATTTATTGACAAATTTAAGGGGGCTATCAATGCATTTCGCCGTGGATAATTCATTATCGCCGCCTAGAAGATGCAGGGGCACGTGAGCACATGGTCTCTCCGTAAAACTAGATATTTTAGGTAAATATTTTCTAAAATTAGTATAATACTATCTGCTAGAACTCATGTTACAAAAATGCTAAATGGTGCACTTGGGTGAATTTTGAGTTATTTATCGAGAGGACTAGGGATCAAGTCCCACTTAATACATCTTTTCTTCTTTTTTTTTTAGTGGTAAACTCAAATTCCAGAAATGCTGGATTCGCCTCTGCAAAGTTGGTAGTACATGTTTTTAAGAGGACTGAAATAATTTAAGCAACATTGGTAAGTACTCCTTGCATGCCAGAAATAATAGTAAAGTTTAGGTTATTATATTAGAGTTAAAGTTATTTCTTGTACAAATTTGGACTGTGATTCTTCAAATTAATAAAATTTATGTAATACTCTATGTACTGTGCTTCGTCAAATAAATAAAACTAATGTACAACTCTAATCCAAAAACAATGTAACACTAAGAAAAAAAAAGGCAAAAAATCGAGGGCCAAAACCAACGGACTGCGTCGATTTTTCAGTGAAAACCGACGCAACACGTCCGTCCGTTTACGTTACGTCGCTTTTCGAAAAACAATGGACTGCGTTGGTTAAAACAAATGGAGTCCGTCGGTTATGTAAAAAAAAAAAAAAAAAAAATTGACGGACTCCGTCAGTTTTTTTTTTTTACTTGAAAATAAAATAATGAAATATAGCATGTTGGAATCGAACCCAGGTATGTTCCTTTGCATTAAAGGGCTCTACCACTATACCACTCACGTTGTTTGTTCAAATACTTACATTGATTTAATTTATACTGTTTTTTTGCTCTAAAAACCGACGAACTCCGTCGGTTTATTTTAGAAAATAATATAAAAAATAATTATATTTTCGCGCATTTTTATGCGAAAAATAACCGACGCAGTCCGTCGGTTTCCTTAAAAAAAAAGATTTAAAAAAATTATCGAAAAGCCGACGGAATCTGTCGATTGTGCCGTCCAATTTTTTTCCGTCAGTTTTTGCCAGTTTTTTAGTAGTGTAAAAATATAAGTAAAGACTCTCTCAAGGAAAATTCCACTGTATCTCAAAAATACTACGTCTTGCATATGCTCGTCCTACACGAACTACGCATTAAGAAATTAATTTAATGCATTTATACAACTCTCATAAGTCATGCTTTTAGAAAAGTAAGCAAAAGATGTTAAGGTTTTACATAGCTCAAAATTCGCCAAGTTCTCCAATCTTGTTAATCCAAATCTCTACTTAGGCTTTTGCCCTGATTTTCTTATGCTATTTGAGTTTTACTTTTCTCTAGAAGGAAAGTCAAAGTATAATCTTAATTGCTTTACTTTTCCTGAAAGGAAAATATAATTCTCTTCCATATTTGGCTAGTCCTTTTCTTGGAGGAAGAGGTTTTGGACTTCTATATATTGACTTCCATACAATAGAAAACACAGAAAATCACCCACAATGTAGCCTCTAAAGGAGTCTTGTTTAGGGGAGATTTTTTCTCTCATAAGTTTTTATGTTTTCTTTTATATTAGTTTTTATGTAGGTCAAATGACCAAATAATATCAAAGTATCATGCGTCTTTAGTATACCTTTCTTTGTCCTCTGATTTATCGTCGTGTTAGGTTTGCAAATTGTTAGCTTTCGCTTGACGCCCTGATTATTTCGATCCCAACAAGTGGTATCCGAGACAATGATCCAACACAGACGACCCCTAATAGCCAATCTACGTATGAATTATTGAATATCAGGGTCAATTACCTTACCTAGATTCATTTTATTATTTTTTGTTAAGTCAAAATCTAAAATCAAACTGTCACGGACAATTCTAGGTCAATTTAGTTAAAACTCAACATAAATTATAAAATCGGATTACCTATTCTCTCACGGGTCCAAATGGTACTTTGATTTCCTAATTAGAGTTAATTTACTCATCCAAATCCTCACATTTTCATTTGAGGAACCTAAGTAAAAATCTCCACTTTGTTTCATTAAATTTTATTGGAATTCATCCAAATTCATATATAATCATCATAAGATTATAAGGAACCATTGCCTCAAAATTTTAGTAGAAAATCAATCCATTTTTTATTTCCCACCTTGTGATCTCTTTTCAAAATTTGCAAAAAATGGCTATTTGTGAATTTCTCTTAATAAATCCTACGGAGTAACTAGCAGGCACATGTAGCCTCTCAGACTTTCGATTTAATAAATCTCTGCACCAAATCTTTTGACAGATTCATAAAGATAAGTGTCTTTCTAGCGTGCTTCACTTGAATTTTACTAACGATATTTGCCAGTGGAAGACTAGAATCTAAAGACATATGGATATGTCCAACTAAATACACCCTCACATGCACACATGCAGGCTTGGGTATCCAATTTATTGAGTCGTAGAATCCAAGAAAACTCAAAAGATTCGACTATTATACATGATCATGTGGTTTAAAGTGAACATGTCAAAATTTAGAGGGGAAAATTTTGGAAATTTGTTCTCACCAATATATTTTACCTTAGAATATTTTTGCAAATCCAATTAAAGCAAAAAATATTGATTTCAACTCTCAAATGTTTGGCTCCTGCATAAACTAAATCTCCGTGTGAAGGAATCCGTGTAAGGATATGATGTAGGGCGTATTTATATGTCTTTATGTCTCATTTTATTCGCATTTTACCGCTTTTGAGTGATATGTCGTATAAAATATGCCCAAATTATCATGATTATTAAGTTTTAGACTAATTGGAGTTTTAAGGATGCATGTACGCGCTTTGAGGATAGACATTCACTTCGTGAGGACGAAAATGGCTTGACAATGAAATTTGAACCAGTGGTGTTAAAAATCGATACAGGGACGAGAATTTAGAGTGACAAGAATAATGGGAGAATTCTTTGTCTTTCATTCATCATAATGACCTCCTTATATATAAGTAAGGTCTTTCTCACCCTAATCTAATAAGGTAACCCTATTCCAATAGAACTACAAATCCTATATTTATCATAATTACAAATTCACTATAAATAGACCAAACCTATTACAATTAGATTAGAATAGGGTTTCCAGCGCGTAAGGATTCACTGACTTACCGACGTGACCGAACATACTGGTCCGGTCACACTAGGTCTCAATATCCCCCTCAAGTTGGAGCATGAAGGTCACAAATGCCCAACTTGCCAAGTAAATATTGATGCTGCGATTTGCCCAAAGCCTTTGTAAACACATCAGCCAATTGCTCATTGGTTAACACGTGACTGGAAAGTATTATATCGGATTGGAGTGAGTCCCAGACATAGTGATAGTCGACTTCAATGTGTTTAGTCCGTTCATGAAACACTAGATTTCTTGCAATATGTAATGTCGCTTGACTATCACAATTCATTTTCAATGGAGACTTATGTTCAACGCCCAGACTATGCAAAATTCCCTTTAACCATTTCAATTCATAGACCGTCATTGGCTTTGACCGGTAATCCGCCTTCGCTGACGAGCGAGAGACAATGTGTTGCTTCTTGATTTTCCATGATACGGGTGAATTCCTGAGGGAGATAAACCAACCGGTGAGGGATTTACGAGTCAACGAACATCTGGCCCAGTCCGAATCACACCATCAGTAAAACTGGAGATCAAAATATTTTCTCATGACAATGCTTTGTCCGAGGTTCTTTTTCAAGTAGCGCACCATAACGCAGAGTCGCATTCCAGTGTGCTTCCTTCAGTTGCTGCATGAATTGGGACAGAACATGCACTCAATACGATAACTCTGGTCGCGTAAAACTAGGGTATATCAATCTGCCAACCAAAAGTTGGTATGGTTCCGGATCTCCCAAATTGGCTCCTTTGGCCAACACCAAACTGTGATTCTATTCCATGAGATTATTGATTGGTTTAGCTTCTAGTAAGACGGACTCAGAGATTATGTCCAAGGCATATTTCCGTTAATCGAGAAATAACCCAGTTAGTCCACGTGCAACTTCAACTTCCAGAAAATACCTAGAGGGCCCAAATCCTTCATGTGAAAACATGCACGGAGATAGTGTTTTAATCATTCAATGGCATTATGGTCATTTTCGGAGATAATCAAGTCATCCACATAGACTAAGACGTTAAGTTGGATACCTCCTCAGTGCATCATGAAGAGAGAATAATCTGAGTACGACTGTTTGAACCCATATTTCATTAAAGAACTTGACAATTTTGAAACCATACAGAAATTTCTAGAGTCGGCATACTTGGCCCGGACCAGGTACACGAAATCCTAGTGGCAATTTCATATAAACTTCCTTTGTAAGGTCACCGTGCAAGAAGGCATTATGAACATCCATCTGATGCAACTCCAGATTACGTGCAGCCGCAACTGCCAGGAAGGTCCAAACAGTTACTACCTTAGAAACTGGAGCAAACATTTTATTGTAGTCAATTCCTTCCTCCTGTTTATTCTCGAAAATATCCAACTGAGCTTTATATCGCTCGATTGTGCCGTTAGAGTTGTCCTTGATCTTGTACACCTATCGACATCTGATTATTATCCGGTGGCAATGTTTCTAATGTCCACGTTCCATTGTCCTCCAATGCGTGGATCTCTTGCTGCATGGCTTTTCTCCAATGTTCCTTTTTCATGGCCTCCGAGAAGGATTTTGTCTCTGTTCCTGTGGTGATTCCTGCAAGGAATCCTTGGTGTTGCGAGGAAAAATTATCATAAGATATATAATGAGCTAAAGGATAAGGTGCACCTGAGGGTTGCTGAGGATCGGGCGGATGCGTTAATGGACTTTCTTTCCCAAATGTTTCAGTGACGTAGTCGCGTAACCGAAATGATTCATACTTCTGACGATTACCCCGACCTAATTGTCCTTCCATTAGCATTTCATCAACCCGGACATCTTCATGAGTTCCCGAGGCTCATGATGATTTTTGGCACTATCTTCGCCTATAGGTACCACGATAGAAACTATTTTTCTTTGCTCTTCTCCTTTCAATCTAAGATTTCCTCTTTGTTTTAAAAGGTGTTATCCCTAGCATCGATTCCAGTCACCGGAAAAAGAAAAAACTCTGTCCTTCCAACTTTCTTTCCTTTCAAAATGAAATGACCACCCTAAGTACCCCGGTGAAATCCATCACTTCTGCTACCGTCGGTTCTTTTACCACCACGACTCCGCTACCTTCTACTACCGTGAGCGAGTGACCACCCGATGGCGAAAAGAGTAACCCCTTCGTTAAGTCCATCGTGCCAAAGAATTGGCACTGGGAAAATGATTTTACCACCTAAACTATCATACTGGGTCAGCCCGGGGTCCGAGGTTCCCATGCCAGTGACTATTAAAATCAAATTAGTGCCGACGTTTATAACGACCCATTTGGTTGTTATAGTCTTTTTGATACTTTTGACCCTTCCCTGATCTTATTTAACTCATATTTGAACTGAGGGGAACGTTGACATTCTGGGGTCTTTAGATATGATTGGGTGACTTTTTGGGAAGTTTGGGCTTAAAGCGAAAAAGAGTTGACTCAAAATTGACTTTTGGGTAAACGGACTTTTTTTGGGAATCCGTCAATTTCAAGAGGTCCGGATGGTCTTTTAGAACTTATGTGTATATTCGGTTCGATTCTTAATGCACTCGGGTGCATTTTGGGACTTGAGTTAAAAAGTTAGTTTTAAGGTATCGGGAGTTGACTCGGTCAATGAGACCTCCATTAGGAATTTCGAGACCACGAGTACGTTCGTAGCATGTTTTTATGTATATCTGCGTATATGGTATGTGAGCAGATAACCTTGGATGATAGTCGGGATTTCGGGTTGAGATTGTGAAACTTGGGAATTTTGGTGTCTGGTGCCCGCTATGGCGGCACCAGGACCGCGGCAGCCCTACACCAGAATCATCGGCCCTGTCGCTGTAGCAGCCATGTGAAATTGGGCAGGTACGCCGAAGCGGCCATGGGACCGCAGAAGTGGTAATGTGAGCGCGGAAGAGGGTGACGGCCAGTTAGATTCATTAAATGTGTTTTAAAAGCCCTAAGTCCTTCATTCATTACCATTCCGAATAATGTGAGCGCGGAAGCGGGTGACGGGCAGTTAGATTCATTAAATGTGTTTTAAAAGTCCTAAGTCCTTCATTCATTACCATTCCGAAAATAGAGCTATTGGGAGCATTTCGAGGCATTTCTTCGGGAAAAATCATTGGGGTAAGTCCTTTCATCTTCATTGCTATTCCTTATTCCATTAATCACCTTAGAAATCCATTAATCATGCTAGTTTCATTAAGAGTTTGAGGATTAAAAGAGGGTTCAATGGGTTCTTCATTCTAGGCTATTAAATCTTGATTTATTGATTGGGTTAGCTTCATTAAGCATGGAATTAATGATTAGAATCTATTATTGCATGATTCCTCCCTAATTAATGGCTAATTTATGGAATTGGAAGTTAGGGTTCATATCCAAATTCGGGGTGTTGCCTAGAATCCGAATTTAAGTGATTTGTTAGTTCGCCTAGCTTATAATTGATGGGAATTGATCACCTAGAACATTAATTTCATGTTGAGACCTATAGATTCCTTATTCCATCTTTCTAGTTCATAAACCCAATTCCATAGGTTGAGATTTGGGTTTTAAATAGAAGTAAGGTTTGAATGATGTTTCTTCTTGATTCTAATTTCATGATTTAGATATGTTTAGACTCCCATTATCTCGAGTCTCAAAGGAAGGGAAAGACTAAAGATTGATTATTAGAGACTTTGCTATTCGGTTCTCCAGGTAGGTTATAGTTTACCTTATGGTGAGACTTCGATTAAGGAAGCGTATTTTTAGATAATATTGTCGGAGAATGCATGTAAACCTTTGGGTATGAAGTTGGGTTGGATATTGTCTTACGTTGGTCCTTGTTGTATGATTTGGGGGCTAGCCACCCCGTTGTGTTGTTGACTTATCTTGATCTATTTACCTATTGGCTCGTTGCCACATTGATACATTGGGCATTTGTGACTAGTGGTAGATCATGAATATGATATTGAAGTACTTTACTTGATTGATATTGAGGTGAGATTATGATTTCATCGTGGCTTATTGTGTAGCCTTATTATTAATATTACTTGTGTGCCCTGTGTGGTACTGTTTAGGATTGAATTAGTTGTTGATATTACATTACATCGTACTCATACTCATTTCCATGATACATTGATATTCATGCAATGGTACTGATGATGATAAGTGAAAGAGTGTAGCTTCTGAGCTCTCTGCTGGAGAGCATAAAAGAAAGATGAGAGTCCGTAATCCGAGATCATTTACTGGAGCGAAATGAGTGTACGTTGCCCGAGGTTTCTTGCCGGGAACGAATGAGTGTACGATGCCCGAGGTCTCTTACCGGGATAGAGAGAGTGCTTATGATCGGAGGTCATTTTCCGGAGCGAGTGGTACATGGACTTCGCGGGTCCCCCATGGGTTGTGCTGCCGAGACGTGATGTTCCATTATCGGAGTACATATGTACGACACATATGCCTTGCGTTCATCATACATATATTATTGCATTGCATTATACCTTTTGGTTTCCTGCGATATGGTTGTGATATGATTTTGATGTACTGGTTCGGATTGATTATATTGAGACTTGGCACAGTTAGGTTTAGATGCTATAACACAGGTGATGACTTGTACCTTAGATAGGGAATCATGCTGGATTGTACTTTGTTGTTTTACGTGTTTTTCTTTAATTTTTGTCTTTATATACATTAGCTAGTCGTAGTCGGCCTATGATACCTACCAATACTTGTTTGTACAGACCTGCACTTGTTCCATTCTTTTATAAATGCAGAGTACTAGGTGGGATCCAATTCTACTCCTCATGGCTGATATTCGAAGATTGCTGATTCTAGTCTCTTCAGGGTGAGCATGAGGACGTTTGCTGCCCGAAGATTCTTCCTATTATTATGTCTTGTTTTTCATTCTGAGACATATTGATGTATTATTTTTCAGACTTATAGTATTTAGTTAGATGCTCTTGTATGACCAGATCAGATACTGGGGTGGATTTCTTTTACCTCCGCACTTATTTTATATTATATTGTGAGACTTACGTTGTTTTACTTTCTTCCGCTATTTTGTATTATTGTGAATGTTGAGTTAAGGGTTCGCTTACCGAGGTGGAAAAGGTAAGTGCCCGCATGACTTAGTGAAATTGGGTCGTGACAATGTCCTTCCGAGATTATTGGATGATTGTCGATGGAAAGGTCTTGAATTCCTCCTCCCCGGCCTGGGTACTCATATGTCTACTCTTACCCCTTCTCAATGAAAATCGGCAGTGGCGTCGAGATAGTGATGCTCGAGATGTGCTGGCGTTACAAGGTGTGCATAACACTGATAGATCCTTCGGTGTAGAGAGCCATTACGAGCATCAGATACTTCACGGACCAAGCCAAGTCGGGTTTTACCTTAGCCCACCTGATCCGGGTATATTCTCTTAGGATCTTCCAAAGGGGTGTGATAAAGCTTACTAAAAGAGGCGGCAAGTCGCTGCTCATAAACCTTGATGATGATCATGATAGAGATTAGCCGGAGCGATTCGTGATCATGGCTACCGCCGACCTCCTTCCTCCTAGAGGCAAGACCATACCAGAAAAGTGGAACCGAGCTCGTTTGTTTTGGACTTCCCCCCAGCAGTAAATATTTTTCCCTTTGTGACCTGTAAGACTTTATTCTTTGTTGCCATTACAACAGTAATCTGGGAACCCCCGAAAATTGAGAATCTATAAGGTTGGATCTAGAGCATCTTGGCCGTTTCCACTCTCGAGACCTGGACATGAAAGATTTTATCAGAATATCACAACTGGGTTCCGAGCAACCATGGTAAGACCCTTTCCTCCCTTACACTTATGTTATTGTTCGAATCTCGGCGTTCTTATAACTCGCTAATTATTTCAGATTTGCCTAAATCAACTCCTTCTTTTCCATTAACTGAAGCTCCGACTGATGTTGAAGCACTCCAGATTGTTGACCAAACCGGGGAATGCAAACGCGCCTGAAAGAACACCTCTTCAAGCCCCTGATATGGGGTTAAACGAAACAGAAGAAAGCAAAAGAAAGGCTCGGAGGGAGCCAAGAAAATTCATCCACCACGCCCCGCGGAACCTTCCAGCGCTGCTGGTATTTCACTGATCGTGGACCTCGATATTCCAAAAGATGAGGAAGATGTGTGAGCCCTTAAAGACCTCCTGGCCCCGGATGGCCGCCAAATATCCTATTCTGGCGGGGATGGTGATTTTTGAACTTGGGGGCCCGGGGCCCCTTTCTTCATCCCCAAAAGGGTCGGGGGCGCACCCTCCGCCCTCCCCGGGGCCGCCCGAACCATCGCCCCCGCCAACTCCTTGTCTCCCCCATGTCCCGAAGAAGTCCTTTTACCCCGGGGCCTTTACCCCCCCGGGGGTTTTTTGTAAAAGGTACCCCTTTGGGGGAAGAGGGTTCGGGAAAAGGGCCAAGTCCTAAGGTTCCCCTCCCCGTCCCCCCCGGGGCGTGCAAATTACAAAAAAACGTGGCCTCGAAGGACCTTTAAGACTCGGGGGGCTCGGCAGTGCATGAAAACCGGGAAGCACGTTCGGGCGGGTAACACTTTTCCCCCGCATTTCAAAAAAACAAATTTCCTTTTTTTTCCCCCTTTTTGAATCAAACCATTGGGTTTTTTTGGACCTTTTTTGTTGAGGGGGCCCTTTGGAAGATGATGGCGAAAAGTTGCTGCGGCGAGAGGGACTCCTCGGGAAAAAAGGGCGGGGAGGGCGGGCGGGTTGAAACGGGCGTTGTCAATCAAAAGGGGAAGGAAAACCCCCACCGGGGTTATTTGGGCAGCCCTCGGAGAAAAAAAAGGGAAACGGCTTCGGGAAAAACAACATGGGGATTCATTCTTGGGGGGTGTGTCCCCGGAGGGAAAATTTTTAGAGCTAAAAATCGGGGCTTCGAAATTTAGAGAATGGCGGGGAAAGAACCAAAGGCCCTTTATTACGCAAAATCGAAACTCGGGGTGCTAAATTGATTTCCCGGGATCCATGACGCCCCGGAAAAAATGTTGAGGATTTAATACGAAACCGATGTTACACCCCAAAAAAAATTTCCCTTACTAAGGCGGAACGGGTTAATGTGAGCTCGGAGGAGCAAATATTACAAGTATAAAGGGGAAATTCTATAAT